>NW_006408596.1:11922622-11947118 GCF_000296735.1 Chrysochloris asiatica
GCGGGATTTCCATCCTCGGATGTCAATCAAGAGGCGGAAGCGCAGCAGGGGCGACTGGGTTGTAGTGAGACGCTTTGGGCTGCACTTGTGGGTCTCTAAGTTGGTCAACCCCACCTCAAAGCCATGATCCAATGGTTAGGCTAGGACAGCGCTCTCGCGTCTGGGTAAGTAGGACAGCCTGGCTGGCCCCTGCAGTCTCTTCCCCCTAGGCAGCGTCTCCCCGTCTCCCCATCGACCTGCTCTCCAGACACCTCTCACCCCACCGTGGTCTGGGTTTCATTTAACACCTCCACCAGGTCTTCGCAGTTCTTGCATATCGTTTAACCGCCGCCCTCCATGATAGAAGCCCTCGTGCCTACGCTAGTAGATCCAAATAAATTGAAATTTTCCACCCCCCAAAAAAGAGCATAATACTTAAAGCCGACCTTTTTTTCTAGTTAAGCTAAACTGTTGTTTGATTTTAAGATGACTTCAGGGGATATTTTTAATTTAAGTTTCAAAGATTAACTCGGGATAATAGCTTCAGAGGTTTGCCAACCCTCCATGGTTCCAGAAAGTCTAGAATCCATGAGAATGTGAAATTCTGTTCTGCATTTTGCCCTGTTTTGGTCAGGATTCTTCTATGGAAACTTTGAATACAATGTTCAGTCATGGTAGCTGGGTCCCACCCACTTCTGGTCTCATGGCAAAGGAAGCAGTTGTTCATGGAGGCTGTAAGCCACCACACATTCTGTTTCCTCTTCCTATTCCTGACTCTACTTCTTTCCCTCTTGTTCCATGTGATACAGACCATTGTTTATGCTGTAGATGGCCACTTGTAAAGTTTTAAGATCCCAGGTACTACACATCGAACTAGGAGGTAGAACAGAGGTATAAGACACATTGTTGTTGTTGTTGTTATGTGCCGTGGAGTCGGTTCCGACTCATAGCCACCCTGTACAGGGTTTCCAAGGCTGTTAATCTTTATGGGAGCAGAAAGCCTCATCTTTCTCCTGAGGAACAGCTGGCAGTTTCTAACTGCTGACCTTGTGGGTCGCAACCCGCTTCGTAACCACTACACTACCAGAGACACATTATTAGACCACTTAATTGAGTTGTTCCATGAAACCATGACCGTTAACCTCCAAACCAAGGAACCAAATCCCATGAGGTATTTGGTAGTATAAACGCAGCCTCAGCAGTTGCTCCTTTTGTTGTTGTCATCGTTATTGTAACTATATCTAGACCCACAGGGTTTTCACTGGCTGATTTTCAGAAGCAGATTTCCAGACCTTTCTTCTTTGTCCATCTGAGCCTGGCAGCTCTGCTTAAACCAATTCAGCATCATAGCCCCAGGCATCTGACAGATGGATGGTGGATACTAGCTGGGAACCGAACCCAGAAACTGGGGTGGCGCTGTGGCATAAGTGCTGGACCACAAGGTCTATTTGGACCATAAGATCAGCAGTTCAAACTCACCAACTGCTCCTCAGAAACCCTACACAGGGTCACTATGAGTTGGAACTGACTCCATGGCATTTAACAACAACAAGATGATAATTCTACCCTGGCACCACCAGTGTTTCATAAGCACAATTTGAAGAAGTTGGCAAATGGCAGAAGTGTGGCCCAGAAGCTGGGGTGCATTCAAGTGGAAGGGCATGTTGACATGTTGAATCCAACTGCACATTCAGAGACCATCATTCCAAGGCAAATGAGGTCTGACTATCCAGGCAGAGATCCATGCATCTGAAGCCAGTCCTAACCTCCCCACATTGCGCTCTGCAGTAATTCCTTTACTTCCATTTAAAGCTGCATCCCTTTGGTCAAACTGTTGGACTTGAAACCCATATCCACTTTGTATACTGAGAAAATTGCTTAACCTCTTTGTAGTTTGGTTTCCTCATCTACAAAATGTGGTTACAATGATGGTTATATAAATTAATACTTTCCAAGCCCTGAGATCGGTGCTGGCACATAGGAAGTATTCAGTAACTAATTTATTTTCCCAAGGGGCTTTATAAAATAGCAGGTACCCTAAGCCATTAGCTTTTCTCCTGTGATTTTCATACTTTGTAATACTTAGGAATTGTGCTTGGTCATTGTAATAGAGGCCTAAAGCAATAGCTGCTTAAATGAGTGGTCCTTTTCATTTTTATGAAGTTCAAGGCTAGCAGGGTGTGTCCCCCAAATCATCAGTTTTCCAATTTCATTCTTTTTCTGCTCTGTTCTCCTTAGTGTATGATTTTTCTTATTAAGGTCATCTCAGGGTCACAAAATTGCCACTGCAACTCCAGCCATCATGTCTCTTCTCTAGGCATGAAGAAAGAGGAAGAGGGAAAGTCGAGTCAACATGATTTTTAAAGAGCTTTCTTATAAAACAAAAACTCCACCCAACTATTTCCCAGTTACAACTGACTAGACATTGCCTGGCAATTGTGTCTTCAAAGGATTCTGGGAAATACAGGTTTTGCTTTTGTTTTTAAGTTGGCCCAATGCCACTCCTTACAAAAAAAGAAGAAAAGAAAAGAAACTCCGAGTTTAGTTGTTAAGGAAAACAGAGATGGTAGTGAATGGACAATCAGAGGGTCTGTCTCTTTTGGTTTATGATGGTTTTTGACATAGTTCCTTTCTGTTAAAATCTGAGCTTCATCCTTCTAGGCCTAGCTCAAGTGCTTCCTCTTTCTTAGAAATTTAATCTGGAATCCTATCGATAGCAAACATAGGTTTTCATTTTTCTGGGACAAGGGCCCAGGAGTGCAATTGTATGCTCCATTTTGGGAGACAGCCGGCTAGAGTCAGGAGAGTATGGGCTTGGGAGAAACACACCAGGTTTTATATCTTGGCTCCACCCCCGTGGGCAGGCAGCGCTCTCAGACTATTGCTCTGTAAGATGGACAGGTTGAATACACCCCTCAGGCTTCATGAGGCTGAGAGGTTAGCATCTGCAAAGCCTACATCAAGCCCTGCAGGCGGTAGGTGTCTTGTGAATGCTGGTTTCTTTTTTTTGCATCCCCACATGGCTCCTAACACAGTGCCTGGGAACATGGCAACACGTGCTTAAGGAAGGAAGCTAGGAGTGGAAGAGGATGGATAGGCAGAAATGAAGCCCAGGTGGGGTCTCAGAACAGGTGGGCAGACTTACAGATCTGGTCTGGCTGGACCGAGCTCCTTCCTGGACTGACAGGTGGCAGGTGCACACTACTCCCTCAGCAGGTGCTTGTGGCTGGCAGTGGGAGGCCCCAGTTGTTCAGCCCTCCCTTCCAGTGTCCCCACAGTGCACCAGAGACCTGGAGAAGGCCCATATCCGTCCTCTGCGCTGGGTATCTAGGACAAATGGCCTAATGACCACCATTTTCCAAGTACTTATTATTCATCCGATACTGTGCATAAACTTCCAAAGAAACCCAAGAAGGAGAGACTGTCATAGTCCCCATAATACAGATGATGGAATGGAAGGTTGAAGAAACCATATTTGTTGCCCACTTTATCTGACCCCAAAGGGAACCCTGGTCACAGAGTGATTAAGCACTTGGCTGATAATCATTCGCAAATTTGGTGGTTCAAATCTACCCAGGGGCTCTGTGGGAGAAAGACCTGGTGACTGGCTCTCGTAAAGATTGTTGTTACTATTGTTAAGTGCTGTCTAGTTAGTTCTGTACCATAGTGACTCTGTGTAGGGTTTCCGAGGAGCAGCTGGTAAATTTGAATGACCAATCTTGTGGTTTAGTGCTTGCCCTATAGTGCTACACCAAGTTGTAAAGATTATAATGTAGGAAACCGTACAGGGCAGTTCTACGCTGTCTGATTGGATTACTGTGAGTCAGAATTAACAGAAAACAACAAAGACTATCTGACGCAGTCCCCTTCTATACTTGTGCTCTAAAGTGACTCCCTCCTACCTATCACCCGTACGCCACTACATCAACCCTCTCCACACCCCTCCCCACCCTCGATTCACAGAGAAGCAGAAAGAACCAGTAAGACACCAACCACATGGAAGAGCCTAGTTTACCCTGGAACCTATCTATCCTGGAGGGGAAGGTTTGTGGCTGGATGTATAAGTGAGAACTCTTCCATTTGTCAGTAACAGAAATTTAACTCAATGCAATGGAAGAAAAAATGGCAATTTATTGGCTCCAGTAACTAGAAAGTACAGAGGGCTTCAGGCACAGCTTAATCCAGGTGTCAATACAGTGCCGTCAGAAATATGTCTCCTTTAGAAGCCAAGGCTTTTGTAATCAGTTCAAATAGTTCTATGAGGGCTGACAATGTGTATAAGATCAGTATACACATTGCATAGCAACCAAATCTCTTGTGCAGTGGATCTTGACCCAAGTACAAAACAGGTGGAGTCCAGGAATGACGCTGTAGGATAAAGCACTGGACCACAAGGTCAGTTTGAACCACAAGGTTGGAGGTTCAAATTCATCAGTTGCTCCTTGGAAACCCTATACAGGGTCACTATGAGTCAGAACCAGTTTGACGGCACTTAACAACAACAACAAGGATACAGATAGTGATGCCCTGATCAGTCATGGTCAGCAACACGCATTCAAAGTGACTCTGTCATTCGGCTGCCATTTTTGATCAGGGCAATGCTTGCTTTCATTGGCCATGACTAAACGGTTTGAACGAACTTGTTTTGAACTGCTTTTAGCTCATCTTTTCGTTATATTGACTTCTTTGTGGAGGTCACCATGAGTTTCAGGGCTGCCTTCCTCCTGTTTAGCAATCCCAGTAGGAAAAAGACAACATCTCTTTTCAAGCACAGCCAGCTCCCCATTTGTCAGTGGATGCTTGCGTGTTGCTATGATGCTGAACAGGTTTCAGTGAAGCGTTCAGACTAAGATGGAGTAGGAAGAAAGGCCTGGTGATCTACTACTGAAAATCAGCCCATGAAAACCCTATGAAGACCCATGGTCTGACCCACAACCAACCAGGGGTGGTACAGGACCGGGCAGCATTTGATTCCATAGTGTATGGGGGTCACCATATGTCTTGGGGCTGACTCCATGGCACTTACAACACTTTCAAAGAATGTCTATCCAGACAGAGAACTGGACTCCCCACATGTGTTATGCATGGTCCTAATCCCATAGCTGTGTAGTTGGGAGAATGGTGTTTGCTGATTACCCAGGGTGACTTCTAGAATGGGGGCTGGACTCCCCCTTTATCTAAAGCAGGACTGAAAAGGAAGGTTGATGATCCCCCAAAGGAGAAACTGGATGCTATTCCCAGGAGGTAAAATGAATTCTGAGCAAACTAAGCAATGTGGAGTGCCCCCGCCCACCCTCCACAAACAGTTTCAGCTGTGTTAGATCTCTACCAGTGCCAATTTGGGGAGGAAGACTCCCTGCCGGGGCGAGATGCTGGAAGAATCCCTAGTGGCTTTAGAAGCCCAAATACACAGTGTCATAGGAGCTGCCAGACATTTCAAGGACAATTGTTTGCGGAAGACAAGCTTTCAGAGTGTGTTAAGCATGAAGTTACCTATTTTGCAATTTCTACATAAGCGGTCTCTCTCTCTTGGCTCTAATGGAATTCAACTTTTCAGAGGTATTGAAATGGGGAACTTTCAAACTGAGGAGCAACTGTCAGAAGTTCATACTGGGAACTGAGAAAGAGAGACAGGAAAAAGAGGGGAGCACCCCATCGCCACCCCAGTTTATGGTTCAAGTCAGGATCACAGCCAGCTGAGTCATAAGAGTTTGGGTCAACCTCAGGCTTTCTGGTTTCGTGTGGGATTCACAGTTTTCTCCCATGTCATTTTTGTTCAAAAAACCAAGAAAAGTGGTAGAGCCCCTACACAGAGAACAAAATGCTTTTAAAGTTTGAGTCCTTCAGAACTGGCTGTGTATGAACCTTTTTTTTTTTTTTTTTTTTTTGGCTAACACAGGAAATGCAGGAAACCAGCACCAGCTGATTTAAAAAAAAAAAAAAAAAACAGAGGTTCATACAAAAAAAAGAAAAGCTTTTCAAATTGTCCAGAAACTTGCTTACAGTACTTCCAGCCACGTTTGGGTTAGGCTTTTGTGACGTCAGGCGGCAGCCAGCCAATGAACAGGTGGTTCCGACTTCCTAATCTACATATCGCGGTCGCATTGGTTCAAATTTCAGGGCCATCTGTAAGGTGGTGGTTTCTTTATGTTCAAGGTTGCCAACGCCAGGGAAAGGACAAACCTCTTTTGGCCTTAACTGCCCAGCTGAATTGAAGGAGAGGATGCCAGGGATCAGTGCCTTCAGAGAAAGGGGCCTCATGGAAGGGAATTTAGTAAATCCAGTGAAAGATGGAAAGAGAATGTGTTGGCTGTCCCCAGAGGGTGGAGGCAAGAGTTGGCGCATGACCCCATCTTTCCTGTACTGACTTTTCCAACCCAGCCCTTGCCCAGCTATTTAATGTCTGCTCATTATCTCAAATACGGTTAGCCCTGAAACCTGGTGAGCAGAAATCCAAAACAGGTTAAGTGAATTATTCTTGATTTTTATCTCGCAGACTGGCAGCTAAGGCATGAAAATGGAACATGCAAATGTGAGCAAAACAACTTGCATAATTTAAACTCCTCGAATTAACAGGGGAAAACAATTGGTTAGCCTTCCTGCTTTCTCTGAATCACGGTTTTCTGAGAATATCACAACCTTTTCCTTTCTTTGAACTGCTTGGAAATAGAAGGTCTTGGAAGCCAACCGTGGATGGAACTATTATGTAGAGTGGCAAGCAAAATACAGCATGTTATTGTGTTATTAAGATATAGTCAGCTCTGACTTTTTCAGGTCTTTCATCTGGATTTGATGCAATTCAGCTCAAACAAGTTTCTCTTTCTCTGGTGCAGTCTGTAAACTGGGCATCTATCTTTACCTACTAACTCCCTGCTTCTCACCCCCAAGATTTTGATTCAACAGGTCTGAGCAGAAAGAAAGAAAAGTTAACAGATGCCCTAAACATTTCTGCCAGGGGGCTACTTTAGAGAAAGACTGCCTGGTTTTAAATAGTAACTCTCATGGTCCTCACAACCAATGAAAAACCTCCGCAGCAGAAGTATTTTAACATACAACTGAATGTTCTCTCCTCCATTGCATTCCACACCCAAAAGCTGTACTGAAAGGCCTTGTCAAGACAGAACACGTTTAGGACTGGAAACTGGAGTCACTGTAGTTTATGAGAGAGGTGTAACAGCTATGACAACGTACCTCACAGGCCCACAAATTGTTGTTGTTACTTGCCATTGACCTCGTGTACAACGGAATGAAACGTTGCCTGGCCTTGCCTCCTCTCCAGGATCGTTGGTCTGCTCCAGCCCATTTTGTGTGTGTATGTGGCCACTGTGCATTTCAAGTACCTTCCAACCTAGGGGGCTCATCTTCCAGCTCTGTATTGGACAAATAGTTTCTTGTGATCCATAGGGGATTTTATGGCCTAGTTTTCTGAAGTAAACAGCCAGGCCTTTCTTCCTAGTCTGTCTTAGTCTGGAAACTTTGTTGAAGCCTGTCCAGCCCGGGTGACCCAGCTTGTATATGGAAATACCGGTGGCATCGCTTCCAGCATCACAGCAACACACAAGCCACCACAGTATGGCAGACTGTCAGACAAGTGGCAGGGCTCCAGGGAGCGTAATTGATCAAGGACTCCAGCTGCTGCCTCTGGCATCCCCACAACCACTAACCTGCTCACAGCTTAGGATGGAACACAGCAGAGACTCTAAGGCAGGCCCCTTCCTGGAAGATGGGGGACTCTTCTGATGGTGATTTTACCTGACAACTTGACCTTGAAGTCTTCCCAAGGGCCTTACTGAATGTTTCTCAGCTGGCCAGCAGTCGAGGGTACTTCAGGTCAACCTTTCTTCTTCCCCTTTCTCCTTTACTCAGGGCCAGAAGGCCTACTCAGCCTCACTCGGCAACCTCCCTGTTTTTCTGACCTGTTTTCCAAAGAAATACTTACACTTTTAATTCCATCTTGACCCCTGCTTCTAGGAGAACCAGGATTTACCTTGAAGGTTCTGACAAACTAATAGTATAACAAATAGAATGTTGTTGTTAGGTGCATTGAGTCAATTCCAACTCCTACCCTTGCTGTCGAGTGAATTCCAACTCATAGTGACCCCATAGGACAGGGTAGAACTGCTCCACAGGGTTTCCAAGGCTGTAATCTTGATTAGAAGAAACCCTGGTATTGTTACGAGTTGGGGCGCTAGCCTCAAGGTCAACAGTTCAAATCTACCAGCCCTTCCAACGAAGGAAGAAAGATGAGGCTTTCAGAGCCACTAAAGATCTATAGCCTTGGAATCCCTAGTCAGGGTCACTATGATTCAGAACTGAGTTGGACCGCACATAACCACTACCAATCTTGATGGCAGCAGATTGCCACATCTTTCTCCTGGAGCAGAGTGGCTGATGGTTTTCAACCACCAACTTTATAGTTAGCAGTCAAGTGCTTAACAATGATGTCACCAAGATGTCTCAACAAATGTAATAGGGGTCATATTTTGGGGCCTACTTTTACTGCTAAGCCGGTTTCTGTTCACTAAAGTGCTGAGGGAAAGGACAGAGTAAATGCTAGTTTAAGACAGCAGGTTGCTCTGTGATCTGGAGAGATCCCACTCAGTTGGAAAGAGGGAGAGAAAGCACTTTCTGGAGAATTGTTGGCATCACTTGCCTAAAGCAATTCAGTTCTATTTGCAAATGGTGGGTTGGTGGCAGTTGTGTGCTGTCCAGTGGGTTCTGACTCATAGAGACCCTGCATAGTGTTTCTGAAGCTGTAAATCTTTACAGGAACAGAAAACCGCATTTCTTTCCCATGGAGGACCTGGTATATTCAAACAGCTGACTTTGCAGTTAGCAGCCCAATGCATAACCTACTATACCACAAGAACTCTTTTATTTATAAATAAGCTTTATCGATTCACTTACGGGGAGTCCTGGTGTAGCACTGAAAGGTTAGCACTGGACTGCTAACCTAAGGGTCGAGGGTTCAAACCCATTAGCCACTCCTCGGAGACCCTATACAGGGTCACTATGAGTGGGAACCAATTTGACTGCACTTAGCAATAACATTCATTTACAAAGACCCCCTCCACTGCTGCTTGACACAAGCAACTTCTTTGGCTACCATACTTTTTCCCAAGTAATGAAGTAATTAATTTCTTTCCAAATAAATTCTATCATTGGAACCACTTACACTTTCAGACTCTCTCACACAGTTCAAATGAGAATTTGGATTTCATGATCTCACGCTCTGAATATTATTAACTAAGAAATACAGACGCGGGCAGTTGTGGGGCAGGAGGGCACGGCTTTTATTTTAGTTTGCTCTTGCCTCTGACACTGCCTTACTCTAGAATTTCTTCACTGTTGGTGTCTCTTAGAGAGAGGAGCCCAGCTTCCTTCTAATTCTTTCTTAGAATCAGGGAGTTCTTTCAAAGCCCTTCTTCCAATTATCTTCAGCCTTTACTATGATTTTAGAAATTTCTCCAGCCATTTCATTTCGGGCAGAAGCACCATGGGCAGCCAGAAGCAATACTTTGTCTTTGCAGAGAGTGGTTGCTTGGCCTTACAGGCTGGCTGCACACAAAAAGTATTGTTACTAAGGTTCCAGTTCATACATGCGTGGGTTTATTCTAATCAAAACATGTTTGACTGTGTCTCTGCCATCAGTGGATGGTTGCAGACAAGTTGTCTCAGGAATTCACTTGTCTTAGTCTCATTAGGGTGCCTTCAAAAAGAAAGAAAAAAAGGTTGAATCAAAACAGTGGCTCCTGAGGGAATCGGTGGGGCCACATCAATTGAAGCCAAAGAGGTCAACTCAGAAGGTGATGGAAACTGTTGTTTTGATACTCCATATTTTCCTGACAAGGAGCTCTGGTAGCGTAGTGGTTACGAATCGGGCTGCGAACCGCAAGGTCAGCAGTTTGAAACTACCAGCTGTTCTGTGGGAGAAAGATGAGGCTTTCTGCTCCTGTAAAGATTTACAGCCTCAGAAACCCTGTACAGGGTGGCTATGAGTCAGAACCGACTCCACGGCACATAACCATTTTCCTGAAGAACACAAAACAATCACAGGGGCTTTATTAGGAAGAAGTTTTAAGAAAACTGGAAACTGCATTGGTAAGAAAAAGACAAGGGAAGTTGCACCAAAGAATTTTTTTCCCCCATTATGACACTGTTCAATCTTTGAGGATAGTAAGGGCTGTCTGATGAGAATTCCATTGCAAAATCTTACCCATCTACCTTACAACCCTGATCTTGACACCTTCAGGCTTGTTTTTGCTCCTCAGACTCAAAGAACGTTTAACAGGAACACAATGAGTCTCTGGAGGATACCAAAACTGTCATTTGACATGGTGAATATCGAACACAGAATTATTTGGGGGAGGGTTGTTGTTTTGAGATGCCTTCGAATCAGTTCTGACTCATAGCGACCCTATGCATGACGGAACAATACCCTGCCCAGTCCTGCTCCAACCTCACAATTGTAGCTATATTTGAGCCCATTGCTGCTGCCACTGTGCCAATTCATCTCATTGGGGGGGTCTTCCTCTTTTTCACTGACCCTCCACTTGACCAAGCACAACATCCTTCTCCAGGGACTGATTCCCCTGGCAATATGTCCAAAGTATGAGAGACAAAGTCTGGCCATCCTGGCTTCCAAGGAGCACTCTGGCTGTACTTCTTCCAACACAGATTGGTTTGTTCTTTTGGCAGTCCATGGTACTTTTAATATTCTCCTCCCACACCATAACTCAAATGCATTAATTCTTCTATGGTCTTCCGTTATTCATTGTCCAACTTTAATATGCATATGAGGCTACTGAAAATACCGTGACTTGGTTCAAGTGCTCTTGAACACTATCTTGTGCAGCAGATTTGCCTTTTGCAATACGTTGCTTGATTTCTTGACTGCTGCTTCTATGAGTGTTGATAGTGTTTCCAAGCAAAATGAAATCTTTGACAACTTCAATCTTATCTCCATTTATCATGATTGTTATTTACTGGGTCAGTGGTGACAATTTTTGTTTTCTTTGCATTGAGGTACAACCTATACTGAAGGGCACAGGCCTAGATGTAGGCTAGCAACAACTTAACATTTTGACATTTTTGTTTAATAAAGGTTTCTATGATTTGGTAGCAGTGCTTTTTATATATGCTCACATGACATTTGCAGCCAAGACCAGAAAGGCCTTTTGGGTTATTGATGCCTTTTTTCCATGAGGAGGAAATGGATCTGGTCTCCAGGGAAGGGTGTTCTAGGCCAGTGATTCCCTGGGGCTGCCATTGAGAACGCTTATGGTATCTGGTACCATTTTAATCTCCCTTATTCTAATTCTTACTTTTTTGGGGAGTGGTGCTGTCATAATTCACAGATCTTATATTTCTGTTATGGCTCTTAATATGCAACATTACAGCTGCCTGTTTGCATGTCTGCCTTTCCAAGAAACTTCAGTATAGTAACTGCATGTCTGCCACCATTAATCCCTCAGGCTTAGCACAGAGCATGACTTAAAATAGGTATTTAATAAATGTTTGGTGAATGGAAGCTGGTGAAATAGATCAGGTAAGCCTGGGGTTAAGCATCTAAGAAGACCCACAGGAATCCTGAGGCCAGATGAACCAAAGAGAGAAGGGACTACAAGATGCTATAGATATAGGGTCTTGGCTTTGGCCAACTATTAACACAAAGCTGCCAAGGGTGATGTAACCAAAGGGATTGGTGTGAACCATCATTAAGAAAAGAAAGCAGATCTCAGTGCTAGAAAATGCTAGCTGTGGAATAAAGCACTGGACCACAAGGTCAAGTTGAACCATAAGATTGACAGTTCAAACTCACTAGTCACTTCTTGGAAACCATACAAAGGGTCGCAGTGAGTTGGAACCAACTCTACGGCACTTAACAACAACAACAGATTGTGGGTTGGGAAGCCAAGTGTGACACTTATACAAAAAACAATCATGAGACCACAGACAGAAGTATAGATTTATAAATCAGTCTTGAGACAGGGGTTGGAGCCAAGATACCTAGAGTATATAAGAACTAAAGTTCAAGCTGGGTCAAGGCAAATGGTTCGGGACAAAGACTGTGTATGAATTGACAATGTCAGTGGTTCATTGTATTGAATGTTGGCCATGTGACTAGGGTTAGACCTGCCAGCTTAAAGGCACATGGTCAGACCAGGTCCCATCAAATGTTTAAATATTGAAACAAGACCAGGAAAAGGTTATTCCGGGCCCAGGCATATAAGACCAAGAATCCCCAACCAGTTTGGAAGCTTGGGATCCCTTCATAGAGAAAGTAGAGTCTATTAATCAAGGTCCACCCAGAACCCCAAACCCAGCCCAAGCAGGAGGGGTGATCAGAGTAGATAGAGGTAGTTGTATGGCACAGGAATCAATAACCAACAGTAATCCTTGGAGAATTGGTATCTGAGACTGAGAACTTACCGTAATTCACAGGGAGTGTGCACCCACCCATCCATCCACCCATTCATTCATTCATTCATTCATTCATTCATTACTGTGTTCATTTGTTCTTGACTAGCAGTTATGCAGTGGGCAAGCAAAGGGACAATTCGGGAACCTACTGCTAAGGATCTGGGATACTAACCCGTGAATCTAGTCCTACACATTGACATCCTGAAGTCTGACGCCCGCTGTAAATTGAGCTCATTGCTGAGTCTTTCAAGTTATGGGCTAGCATGTACTCTCACAGTAGTGATGGGCGTGTCGGAGTACCCAGTAAGCAAGGGGATCACAGGTTTACTTGTGTTTACTTACTAATCCATAGTGAACAATTTCACATGGGTTTCACCACATCAAAGATTCTACTTCTAGACATGGTTGCCATCTGTCTCTCTCCCAACCCACAACAGCATCCTAAAGAATCAAAGCCTCTTCAAATTTACAATCCTTGACAGGAATAGAGAACTCAGTAAGCAAGGTAAATCTATGCTCACCTTACTTATTGCATAATCTGTCCCACGTGATGGGATAGTTCCGAAGGTTTCGATTGAAACTGAGTCAGTAAATTGGGTTTGTTGTTGTTGTTGTTAAATGCTGTTGAGTCGGTTCCTACTCATAGCGACCCCTTATAGGGTTTCTGAGGAGTGGCTGGTGGGTCTGAATGCCAACGTTGCGATTAGCAGTCCAGTGCTTGTCCATATAGACAACTCTTAACTGCCAATGTATGGATTATCAACCTGATGATCTCACCACCTAGCAAATCTCCCCCTCTGTGCAAATTAATTTCTGTGTTAGCCAAAGAAGGACATAATTAGGAAGGTAAATTTGCAGAATTCAAATTACATAATGCATTCCAAAGTCAAATAGAAATTACTATGGATTAGCACCAATAAGAAACCAATGGAATTGGCAGGATCCGCTCATTCATGCCTTTAGCTGCTGGCTCAGCAAATGTTTAAGCAGCAGGTGTGGGGTGGGAAGAAGAGTCCATGGTGCTTTGAAGCTTTAAGCCTACTGCCATACCTGCTTTCTGCCTTATTCTCAGCATCCAGTGAACATAGGGAGAAGGTTAGAAAAACAAGAACTCACGAGAGATAATCAAAGGCGCAAGTGACCAGAACTTGCTGAGGAAGAAGGAGGAGTGGTGAAGGAGTCAGGACGTCAGCTCCAGGTATTGGAGAGTTTCAAAACTTCTGGTCCCTGTTGGAGACTCATTCCTCTGGGTCCATTGCGCTCCGGTCTGCTGGGTTAGATGAAGGCACTTCCTCATCCTCCAAGTTCATCTGCTGCCATGTTTCTGGCTTAGCAAAGTGGGTTCAACTCTCCTGTGTTCCAGTCCTCCCCTCACTGCCAGGACTCCAATTCTCAAGTACTAAGACTTCCTAGTAACTTGACTGCAGACTCTTGATGGCCATGACTTCATGTTTTGCTTGAGGTGTTCTTGGCTCTGAACTAAAGTCTGTCTATAATCAAATCTGCACAGCCAAAAGCATCATGTTGTTGTTAAGTGTCGAATCAGTTCTGACTCATAGTGACCCTGTATAGGGTTTCTGAGGAGCTGCTGGTAGATTTGAACCTCCAACTTTGTGGTTAATAGTCCAGTGTTTATCCTACAGTGCCACACCAAGACTCCAAAAACATCAGAGTGGCTAAAAACAGAAGTATCTTTTCATCAAACAAAAAGTCTGGCGTTGGTTTAAATGTCTCAGGCATACCAGGGCCACTGTGTCTGAGTTTCCTTTAATCACTTGCTCATGATCACACAGTAGCTGCCACGACTCCAGCCATCACTTCAGCAATTGTAGCCAGGATGGTAATGGCAGAGACAGTGCCCACAGTGACCTCATTTGTCATTGTAATTATGCTTAGGTTTCATTGGTCAAAATGGGGTCACATGGGCCAGATTGCTTAGACCAATCATGATCCAGCCCTGAAGTCTGACACATTGTTTCCCCAAAACAAAATTGAATTTTCTTAGCAAAGAAGAATGAGAGAATGGATACCGGGGAAGCAACTCACAGGATGTATACCACTGTCAAAGCAGCTCTAAGGCAGCTTCTAGATTTTCTTCCCAGAAATATGATTTAATAAACCTCTAGACATTATAGAGGGGAGCGTGGTGGCTCCGTATGATAAGTATTGGACTGTGAGCCACAAGGTCTGAGCTTCAAACCCAACAACCATTCCATGGGGGAAGGTGAGGCTTTCTGCTCCTGTAAAGGTCTTCACCTTCACAATGAGTCAGAACCGACTTGTTGGCACACAGCCACTACCACCACCTGACACTATAAAAGATACAAAGATGTTTATTTTATTTTGATTATCTAGCATCCATCCCAAGGACCTTGGTGGCGCTATAGGATACGTACTGGGCTGCTCAAGGTTAGCAGTTCAAATCTACCAGTTGGCTCATATTCTATATAAAAGTCCAAAATTTCTTAACAACTTACAGAAGTCTCACTGTTGAATGGATGGATGAATGAGTTAGTTGATGATGAACTGTTTTGGAATGGCAACAGGTCTGTTGCATTTTGTGTGATGGATTGTAACCTATTGAGAGCCTGTAGTCCTGGGGATTCAGACAGGGAATGAAAAACTGTACAAGAATGGTGTCTCATTCATCATCAAAAAGAACATTTCCATATCTATCTTGAAAGACAATGCTGTCTGGGATAGGATATATCCATACAGCTACAAGGAAGATGTGAACTGCAAAGTTGGGGGTTCAAGCTCACCAGCTGCTCCTCAGAAACCCTATAGAGGGTTGCTATAGGTCAGAACCAACTCAATGGCACTTAACAACAACAACGCAAGGAAGACCAGCTAATGTAACTAATATTCAAATTTACACACCAACTGGTAAAGCCAGTGATGATGAAATTGAAGAATGCTATCAGCTTCTTCAGGAGTCCTGGTTTGGTGAGACAGGATAATGCGGTGGACCACAGCGCCAGTTTGAACCATAAGGTCAGTGGTTCAAACCCACCAGCAGCTCCTCAGAAACCCTATACAGGGTCACTATGGATCGGAACCTACTCAAGGGCACTCAAAAACAACAACCAACAATTTCAGCCTTAAATTGATCAAGCATGCAATGAAGATGCATTGATAATTACTGGTGATTGGAATGCAAAGGTTGGAAACAAAGAGAAAGAATCAGTAATTGGAAAATATGGCCTTTGTGATAGAAATTATGCTGGAGATTGCATGACTGGATTTTGCAAAATCAATGACTTCTAGACTGTAAATACCCTTTTTAACAATATAAAAGATGACTATACACATGGATCTCACCAGATGGAATACACAGAAATCAAATTGACTACATCTGTGGAAAGAGATGGTGGAAAAGCTCTATATCATCTGTCAAATACAAGGCCAGGAAAGGCTGTGGAACAGACCATCAATTGCTCATATGCAAGTTCAGACTGAAGCTGAAGAAAAGTAAAATAACTCCATAAGAGCCAAAATATGACCTTGAACATATCCCACTTGAATTTAGAGATCATCTAAAAAACAGATTTAATGTGTTAGACATTAATGACTAAAGACCAGAAGAATTGTGGGATGACATCAAGAACATCATACAGGAAGAAAGCAAAAGGTCATGCATTAAGAAGACAAGAAAGAAGAAAAAGACCAAAATAGATATCAGAAGAGACTCTGAAACTTGCTCTCTAGTGTAAAATTGCTAAATGGAAGAAATGAGAAGGTAAAATAACTCAATAGAAATTTTCAAAGGTCAGCTCAAGAAGATAAAGTCAAATATTGTAGCGAAATGTGCAAAGATCTGGAATTAGAAAACCAAAAAGGGGCACAAGAAAAAATTCAGCCTGAACTTGAAATGTTGAAGGATTCTATGGGCAAAATATTGAATGGTGCAGAAAGCATCAAAAGAAGACAGAAGGAATACACAGAGTCAGTGTACCAAAAAGATATGGTCAATGTTCAGCCATTTCAAGAGGTAACATATGATCAAGAGCCAATGACACTGAAGGAAGAAGTCCAAGGTGCACTAAAGGCATTGGCAAAGAACAAGACTCCAGGAATTGGCGGAAAACAAATTGAAACCTTTTAGCAAACTGATGCAGCCCTGGAGGCACTCACTTATCTATGCCAAGAAATTTGGAAGACAGCTAACTCACCAATTGATTTGAAGAGATCCATATTTGTGCCTGAGTCCAGTGTGGTGCTGCGGTTTAATGCGCTAGACTGTAAAGTCCATTTGAGCTGCAAGGTCGGTGTTTCAAGCTCATCATTCATTCACTGGAAACCCTATACAGGGTTGCTATGGGTCAGAACCGACTCGATGGCACTTAACAACAGCAATAACATATTTGTGTCTATTCAAAGAGAGGTGACCCAAAGGAATACAGAAATCATTGGACAATATCATTAATATCACATCTAAGTAAAATTTTGCTAAAAATAATTTTAAAACAGCTGCAACAGTAGTACATCGACAGAGAAATGCCAGATGTTCAAGCTGGATTCAGAATAGGAAATGGAACGAGGGATATCACTGCTGACATCAGATGGATCTTGGCTGAAAGCAGAGAATACCAGAAAGATGTTACCTGTGCTTTATTGACTATGCAAAGGCTTTCAATTGTGTGGCTTATGACAAACTGTGGACCACATTGTGGAGAATGAATATTCCGGAACATTTCATCATGTTCATGAGGAGCCTGTACACAGACCAAGAAGTAGTTGTTCAAATAGAACAAGGGAACACTGAATGGTTTAAAATTAGGAAAAGTGTGCACCAGGGTTGTATTCTTTCACCATACTTATTCAGTCTGTATGCTGAGCAAATAACTTGAGAAGCTGGATTATATGAAGAAAAACATGGCGTTAGAGTTGGAGAAAGTCTCATTAACAATCTGAAATATGCGGATGATACAACTTTGCTTGCTGACAGTGAAGAGGCTTAAAATACTTACTGATGAAGATCAAAGACCACAGCTTTCAGTATAGGTTACTTCTCAATGTAAAGAAAACAAAATCATCACCATTGGATCAATAAATGACATCCATATAAATGGAAAACAGATTGAAGCAGTCAAAGACTTCATTTTGCTCGGATCAACTGTCAACACTCAGGGAAACTAGTCAAGACTTCAAACGATGTATTGCATTAGGCAAATCTGCTGCGCAAGACCTCTCTAAAGTGTTTAAGAGCAAAGATGTCAGTTTGAGGACTAAGGTGCACCTGACCCAAGCCATGGTATTTTCAATAACCTCATATGCATGTGAAAGTTGGAAAATTAATAAGAAAGACCATGGAAGAATTGATGCCTTTGAGTTATGCTTTTAGAAAAGAATATTAAAGTACCGTGGACTACCAAAGGAACAAACCAATCTGTGTTGAAAGTAGTATAGCCAAAATGCTCCTTAGAAGCCAGGATGGCCTGATTTTGTCTCTCATACTTTGGACATATTATCAGAAGGGACCAGTCCCTGGAAAAGGGCATCATGCTTGGTAAAGCAGAGGGTCAGCGAAAAGGAGGAAGACCCCCAGTGAGGTGGATTGATGCAGTGGCTACAGCAGTGGGCTCAAACCTAGCAAGGCTTGTGAAGTTGGTGAAGGGTCAGGCAGTGTTTGGTTCTGTTGTGCATAAAGTCATTATGAGTTGGTATCAATTCAACAGCACTTAACAACAGCCACAGCAACCCTGTAGAGGTCTGATAGGACAGATTGAAAGGGCAGAATTTAGGGGATATGAAGAAGGCGTGTATTGGTTTCCAAGGGCTGCCATAACAAAATACCACAAATTGGGGGGGGGGGGCTTTAAAAAAATGAATTCTCTCACAGTTCTGGAGAAAAGAAGTCTGAAGTCACGGTGTTGTTGGCAGGTAGATTCTAGGGAAGAAGTCTTTGTTTCTTTCAGCAACTACTGGTGGTTGACAATGCTTGATGTTCCTCATCTCATACTATGCCACTTCACACAAGTTTCATCTCTCGTCTCATGATGTCTCTTATCTTGATAAGATATCTGTCCTTGGATTTAGGGCCCACTGTAATCCAGCATGACCTCAGTTAAATTCAGTATATCAGCAAAGACTCTGTTTCCAATTAAGATCACATTTTGAGGTTCCAGGTAGACATGAATTTAGAGGGATACTATCCAACGCACCTCAGGGAGCCTAGTGGACCTGGAATAGAGGGGGAGGGGAGGGTAAAGGAAGGGATCCTCCAGGATGATGGTGTGTGTTAACGGGAAGACCAACGTCATCAGATTTGCTACCTGGAGGAAATGGGTGTGTGAGACAGGAGCTGGCTAGGGGAGATTTCAGGAGAGCCTCAGTGAGGACCAGAGCAGAACAATAAGGAAACAGCAGAGCCAACAGACTTTCAATGAGCCATAGTCTTCTGGTCACCTATGATCCATTTGCTGGGCAGCATTTGTTTATATTTCCCCACATGGTTAATTATTGTAGCCAATGTCTGATAAGGCAGCAGCCCTCCCGCCTGCAGAACCGGGGGTTATCTGCAGTTTTACAGCCCTGTCAGGCAGTAAAGAAGCAGATAAGCAACTAGGTGGTGTCTGTCTAGCCAGTAATTAAAACTCTGCTGAGAAATATGGACAAGAAGTGGGACATATCGATGGAAGGAAGAGACCAAAGAACGATGGGTAGAGGTGTGCTGATCCAAGCTGACTTAATGGTCCTGAGAGCTTGGAGCCTGCCTCAGCTCTCCCCACCCCCAAGGGATCAGGGGAGCGACATTATTGACACCACAAAGGCTAAGCTTCTGAGCAAGATGCTTCACCCATATTTCCTTAAAACAGTTCTAAGTGCTAGGTACGTGGCCCAATATACATGGAAGGAAATGGTCTCAAAAAAGACAGCGGGCTCCTTTCAGAGCCTAAATCCATTGCTTACTAGGCTCTGACTTAAGTACTTCTAAGGTTTTCACATGGGTAGATGGCTATAGTAGAGTCCATCCTTTCTCATGACAACTTTGTGTACAACAGAAGGAAACTGGTTTGTCCTGCTTTGTCCTCACAATCAAGGCATGTTTGAGTTCATTGTTGGGGCTATTGTGCTGGTCCATGTCACAGAGGGAACCCAATGCCCTTATTGGCCCTCTCCTTCTCCAACCACGATGTATGGCCTCTTCTAGCAACTCATCCCTTCTAGTGACAGATGCAAATTAGTCAGTGTTCTGTTGTGATTTATAAGGTTTTTCATAGCTCATTTTCACTTTCACAAGTGGATGTGAAAGACGTCTTTCTTCTTCACCCATCTGGGTCTGGAAGGTCTACTGAAATCTGTCCACCATGGGTGCTGGTATTTGGAATCTCAGTGGCATAAATTCCATCCTCACAGCAACATACAAGCCAACTGGCAGACGGCTGGTGAAAGTTTTAGCCTGGAGTCAGGAAATTTAGCCCATCGGCCAGGTTTAGCCCACACTGGTCTCTGTAATAGGTCACACGCTAGAATCATTTGTGTTCTTTAAGATGTTGTTGTTAAGTGCTGTCAAGTCGGTTCGGACCCATAGCGACCCTGTACAGGGTTTCCAAGGCTGTAAATCTTTTAGATGATTAAGGGGAAAACCAAAAGGGTAAGATTTTGTGCCATATATATACACATACATACATACATATGTACATACATACATGTTGTTGTTGTTGTTAAGCGCCATCGAGTCAGTTCGGACCCACAGAGACCCTGTATAGGGTTTTCGAGGACCGGCTAGTCAGCCCAAGGCACTGATCCTGCGGTCTAACCGGTTTTGCAGTTCAGCGCATTAACCCACAGCACCACACCAAGACTCCATATGTATATAATTCAAATTTCAATATCCATAAAATTTTGAACAGTTCTATTAAGGTATCATTTAGATACTTTAAATTCTCTTGTTTTAAGTGTACCATGCAATGCTTTTTAGTTTATTTAAGGAGGCACAAAATAATTCAGTAATCAAGGTAAGTGATATTTCAGTATGTTATATTTTTTTAAATGAATGCAAAAAGTCCATGAGGAGCAAAATATCAATGTTTTAAATAAAGACAGGATCTGTAACCACACTGTGCCAAACCACACTGGAGCCTGAAGCAAAAGGAAAAATCAGTAATATTGATCCTGCCTATATTTAAAGTGTTAATATTTTGTTCATCATGGAATGTTACACAGATTTTTTTTTTTTTTAAATAGTGCGTTGAGACCTTCTTTCTTTTGATGACTGAGGGTGTTTGGTGTCACTTCAAAGCTTGCCTTGCAGACCAGTGACTCACTGTCCTGCCTGCTCTTGGGCCTGTGGCTTCGAGCTGAGGCTAGAGGAAGTAGCATGTAAGGTCAACAGTGGGAAAGGCCAGCCCAGCTTCCGGAGGCATCGATTTAGCTCAGAGTCCTAGAATCTTGGCAGCATGGTCAATGGCAAAGTTGTTCTTTTATGTTGCAAAAACATTTTAGAAACATTACAGAGTTTTCCTGAAAATGGCTCTTTTTCTAATTCTAATAATGATAAGTGCTCACGGCACAAATACATCTATATCTACGTGTAGAGATTTGGCTGCAAACGTCCTCATTAAAGAGCAAAGCTGTCAGTTTAAAGACTAAGGTGTGCCTGACTGAAGCCATGGTTGCTGAAAGCAGAGAATTTCAGAAAGATGTTTAGCTGTGCTTTATTGGCTACACAAAGGCTTTCGATTGTGTGGATCATGACAAGCTATGGACAACATTGCAAAGTATGAGTATTCTGGAACAGTTAATTGTGCTCATGGGGAATCTGTACCTGGACCAAGAAGCAGTTGTTCGAACAGAACATGGGAACACTGAATGGTTTAAATTTTTTAAAAAGGTGTGCGACAAGGTTGTATTCTTTCGCCATACTTATTCAACCTGTATGCTGAGCAAATAATCTGAGAAGCAGGGTTATTTGAAGAAAAACGTGCCATCAAGATTGGAGGAAGACTTATTAACCTGCGATGTGCAGATGATACAACCTTGCTTGCTGAAAGTGAAGAGGACTTAAAACATTTACTGATGAAAGAGCACAGCCTTCGGTATGGATTACATCTCAATGTCAAGAAAACAAAAATCCTCACCACTGAGCCAATAAGCAACATTCTTATCAATAGAGAAAAGATTAAAGTTGTCAAGGACTTCATTCTTCTTGGATCAACTATCAACACTCATGGAAAGCAGCAGTCAAGAAATCAAATGACGTATTGCATTAGGCAAATCTGCTGCACAGGAACTTTTTAAAGTATTGAAGAGCAGAGATGTCAGCTTGAGGACTCAGGTGTACCTGACCCAAGCCATGGTATTTTCAATAACCTCATATGCATGCAAAAGCTGGACAATGAATAAGGAAGATGGTAGAAGAATTGATGCCTTTGAGTTATGGTGTTGGAGGAGAATATTGAAAGTGCCATGGGCTGCCAAAAAAAACTAATAGATCCATTTTGGAAGAAGTGCAGCCAGAGTGCTCCTTGGAGGCCAAGATGGCCAAACTTCGTCTCTCATACTTCAGACATATTGTCAGGAGGGGCCAGTTGCTGGAGAAGGTTATCATGTTTGGTAAGGTGGAGGGTCAAAGAAAAAGAGGAAGACCCCCAGCAAGATGGACTGGCCAAGTGGCAGCATCGATGGACTCAAGCGTGGCAACAGTAGTGAGGTTAGCCCAGGATCAGGCAGGTTTCATTCTGCTGTGCATAAGGTCACTATGGGTCAGTACCGACTCTCTGGCACCTAACAACAACAAAAACAATAACATATTCATGGACAATGAATAATGAAGACTGGAGAAGGATTCATGTTTTTGAATTATGTTGTTGAAGAAGAATAGTAAAAATACCCTGCCTTTGTTGTCAAGTGCTGTTGAGTCAGTTCCAACCCACTGCAACCCTGTATAGGGTTTCAAAAGAGTGGCTGGTGAGCTTGAACTGCCAACCTTGTGGTTCAAACTGATACTGCAGTCCAGTGCATTAACTCACAGCACCACGCCAGGACTCCAAAAGTACCATGGAGTGCTAGAAAAACAAACAAATCTATTTTGGAAGAAGCACAGCCAGAATGCTAGAAACCATGGCGAGACTTTGTCTCATACTTTGGACGTGTTATCAGGAGGGACCAGTCCCTGAAGGAGGACATGATACATGGTAAAGTGAAGGGTCAGCGAGAAAGAGAAAGATTCCAATGAGAGGGATTGGCACAGTGGCATTAGCAATGGGCTCAAACGTACCAGTTGTGAGGATTACGCAGGATGGGGCAGTGTTTGGTTCTGTTGTGCATAAGGGCTGTCATAAGTCAGAACCAACTCAATGGTATCAAACAACAACAAATATGTGGATATAGATATTTCCTACTGCCGTGGAGTGGATTCTGAATCATGGCGACCCTATATAGGATTTCTGAGATGGTGAATCTTAACAGGAGCTGACAGCCTATATATATAGAGAGAGAGAGAGACACAGAGACACAGAGAAAGAGACTACTGGTATGATGCTATCAGATAAGCAAGCACTGAACTGTGAACCACAAGGTTGGTGGTTCAAACCTACCAGCTGCTCCTCAGAAACCCTGTGAATTGGAACCTACTCGATGACACTTAATAGCAATGTATGTACTGGGAGTGTGGTGGTCCTGTAGATAAGCTCCAGATTTCAAACCACAAGGTCAATGGTTCAAGGCCACCAGTCACTCCTCGAGAAAAAAATGAGACTTTCTGTTTCCGTAATGATTTACAACCTCAGAAATCCTATACAGGATTGCTATGAGCCGAAACCAACTCAATGGCACTTAACAACAACAACAACATATTGAGAGGCAGAGATACCAAAACCCAGTGCCAATGAGTTGATCCCAACTCATTGTGATCCCATATAGGGTTTCCAAGACTGTAATTTATTATGGGGGCAGACAGCCTCCCTCACCTTTCCTCTCTACATGGTGGTGGTAGGACCTTTCAGTTAGCCACCCAGTGCTTTATTTACTGCACCACCAGCAATCCTTAAAATGGAAAATAAATCATTTAAAATAAGTCCCAAACAACAGATTTTGTTTCCACCTTTCCTTCTAATGTGTGTGCCCATGACATATATTTTTATATTTGTTGTTGTTGTTAAGTGCTGTTGAGTCGGTTCCGAATCATAGCGACCCTATATAGGGGTTTCAAGGAGCTGCTGGAGAGCTTGAACCACCAACCTTGCGGTTCAAGCTGGCCTTGCAGTCTAGTGCATTAACCCACAGCGCCACACCAGAACTCCATATTGTTATATAGATGAGATCATATAAACGTTCAATTTTATATTCTGCTTTTAAACTTAATGTGTTATAAACCTATTCCATGGCTTTTTAAAATCTTCAT
The DNA here is from genome assembly GCF_000296735.1 of Chrysochloris asiatica. Lineage (NCBI taxonomy): Eukaryota > Metazoa > Chordata > Mammalia > Afrosoricida > Chrysochloridae > Chrysochloris > Chrysochloris asiatica. Next base: position 11,946,372 of record NW_006408596.1, read on the forward strand.
CTGGTTTTTCTGTATTCCAGGGGTCAACAGACTTTATATAGTCTTCTTTATTGTTGTTTAAAACAAGTATTTTAGAATATAAAAGTCATTCTTAGCTTGTGGTAACACAAAAACATACCTCAGGCTGACTTTGGCCCCAGGTGGGTATTTGACAGTCTTTTGAGTCATTTGCCTACCCCCTCTCATCCTATTCTTTAGGGAAGGTTTCCAGTAGGCAGGCTTTTCCTTCTTTTGAAACATTTCCTTTAGATAATTTCCCAGGAACGAGATTACTAGGTCAATGGGCAGGAACATTTTTAATGGTCTCACTCAATGTCAGCAAGTCACAAAATTGTTACAAAATTATGCTAACCAGCAATTTGTAAATGTATAGGTTTCTTCCAACTTCACCAACACTTGGTATTATCATTTCAAATTTCATGCTAATATAGTAGGCATATCTGGTGTCCTGGTGTGGCGCTGTGGGTTATTGCTCTAGACTGCACAGTCGGTTTAAACCACAAGGTCAGTGGTTCAAGCTCACCAGTCACTCCTTATAAACCCTATACAGGGTCACTATGGGTTGGAACACACTCGACAACACTTCACAACAACATGATATCTTGTTTTCATTTCCATATATGATTATTCTCAAAGGAGAGGATTTTTTCCACATTGGTTTAATTATTCTTTATTGAATCACTTCGACCAATTGCTATTGAGTTGATCCCAACTCACAGTGACCTTAAAGGACAGTGTAGAACTGCC
>NW_006408596.1:11947573-11949291 GCF_000296735.1 Chrysochloris asiatica
GATTCCAACTCACAGATAGCCCGTCTGACAGAGCAGGGCTGCCTTACAGGGTCTTCTAGGTTACAATTTTCATGGGAACAGAAGATCTTTCTCTCGCTGGTGGGTTCCAACAACTGTTCTTCTGGGTTGGCAGCCAAACTGTTACCCACTGCCCCTCCAGGGCTCCTTTGAGTAACTTCAGAGAAAGCTGTATAGAAGTCACCCTGAACCCCTTTCTTCAGCCCAAAGACAAGACATTCCTTGGGCACACTCACAAGTTTACCTGGGTCTCCCTCAGCAGATCCTGCTGTGTGTAAATGACTAAGAAAAAACCAGACAGAGGTCCTTTGGCTCTTTGGCAACAAAAATAGCTGGAAAGTAGGTTGAGGATGTTGGATCCAGTCATTAGAGCAGACAAAGGGGTCAAAGGCTCAGAGCTTGGGAATGCCTCCACCAGACTATCTCATACACATGGTCCCATTCCCACAGAGATGCCCCCAGGACACAATGTCTCCATCATGGCAGTGCCTTCCAATAAGACCCTCGAGAAAAGAAAAGTCTCAAGTGCATTTTCTTGTCTCCCACTTATCTTTTAGGGACAACCCATTCCCAGGTTTTTCTCCCATGAGAAACTGCACGGTTCCAGATTCCACTGAGAACCCACTTCCTTTCCCAACAGAATCTGTCAGGTAAGCTTCTGCCAGTGTTTCAGTCACAGGTGAGAACTGTTTGCTCCTCATCACTGGCCCAGTTCAACACACATGAGATGCGCCTGTTACTACAAGCATAACTTTGCATATAACTATAGCACATGCCCGTTTCCATTGCCATGGGGTTTATTCCAACTCATAATGATGCTATGTTGTTGTTGTTAAGTGCCGTCAAGTCAATTCCAACCCATAGCGACCCTATATAGACTTTCCAAGGAGCAGCTGATGAGCTTGAACCACCGACCTTGCAGTTCAAACTACTTTGCAGTCTGACACATTAGCCAACAGCGCCACACCGATGCTATAGGACAGAATAAAATGCCCCATAGGGCCTCCCAGACAAAATCTTTATAGAAGCAGACTGCCGAATCCTTCTCCTGTGGAGGTGCTGAGGGTTCCAACCACTGCTGTACCACCAGGCACATTAACCAAAAACCCACTGCCACTGAGTGGATCCTGAGTCTTGGCAACCCAGGATAGGGTTTCCAATGCTGTAAATCTTTCTTTACAAGAATCAAAAGACCTCATCTGGTAGGTTTGAACCGCCAAATTTGTGGTTAGCAGTCCAGTGCTTATACTGTAGCTCTACAAGATGAAGTGTAACAATGAACAAAGGAAAAAATGTTGGGCATGATGTATCAGACAAGCGACTACTGTTTAAAATTTACAGAACACTTCAACATTTTCATAAAAAGAAGACAAATAATCCAATTGAAATATGGGCAGAGGAACAGAACACACATTTCACCAAAGAAAAACTTGACTCCCAAAAACATACGAAGAAATGCTTACGATCACTAGCCATTGTTGTTGTTGTTAGGTACCATCGAGTCAGTTGCAACTCATAGTGACCCTGTGTAACAGGGTTTCCGAGGAGCAGCTGGTGGGTTTGAACTACCGACTTTATGGTTCACAGTCCAGTGTTGATCCCACAGCTCCATTAGCCATTAAAGAGATGCAAATGAAAACAACAGTGAGAGATCATCTTTCCCCAGCATTAATAACAAAGTTCAGAAACACAGGAAACAA
>NW_006408596.1:11950914-11952286 GCF_000296735.1 Chrysochloris asiatica
AGAAAGCCATCAAGTTCCTTCAGGACAAACCCGCTTCTAAGACTGAAACTGAAAGGGAATAGATGAACAAGTATGTAAGCTTGCTGGTGACCACACTGGTCTATTGGTGAGTGGAAGAGGGGGAAAGGTAGCAATGAAGAAATGGACTGAGTTCAACCATAGTCCATTGACTCCTGTTGACCTGGAGATGAGAGAGAGAAGAGGAAGGGCTGGATGGTCCAAATTGTGGTGAGACCTGGGGATACCTGAGCCCAAGGACAAGGACATAGCCACAGAGGGCTAGAGCTGAGAGTGAAACATCCAGCCGATATGAAGTAAGAGAAAATGCACAAGAACACCCGAACTTGCAGAGAGTACCCGTTTGACCTAACCTCTATGGCTTGATAATCAGAACTCGACTAGAGGAAGATTAAAAAAAAAATGACAAAGGAAACAAGGGTAAATTGCTACAATTTGATGAACCTGACCTATACTTATGGAGGTAGTAACTCTAAAGACCAACAGAGAAGGAAGGAGTCTTCACATCAAGTATCAATGCTATCCGCTCTGTACACAGGGTAGATAGAGACGGGCAACTTAGACACTGTCTACCTAAAATGAGGGGGCGATAAAGGCATGAAGTGACTGCCTTACAAGGTTTCAAGAGGGAGTTTAGTTTAAGAGTGTTGTGGGGGCAGGGAGATAGAGTCCCCACTGAATAATTTTCATCTTGTCTAGATGGGTCTGGTTAAAAAAGATGGGGATAAGATTCTTAGGATTCAATAGTGAGTAATTGTTATCATCACTAATTGCAACTGTCACAATTGTAAAGGCAGAAGTTTTATAACAAAAATTGGGGAGCATTGGGGGGTGAGGTGAGGGGAGGGAGGGAGGGGAAGGTGGAGCACAGGGTAGAGAAGAGACACAGGATAGTTTGGGTGCTGGGGAGGGGGGCAATACACAAGAAGGGGGACAGAAATGGAAGAACAAAATGGATGGGAGAACAGTTAGGCAGGTTTGCATGGGTTAAGTGGGACAGAGGTAAATAATGATGTATGCACAATCTTGGAACAACAGGGCTCTGGGATACCAGGATTGAGGCATGGTTTGAATGGGTAAAAGGGGGAAATAATGTTAAGATGTTTAACTGTCTTTTGAATCTTGGTTTCCCTTGCATACCATTGTAAAATAGACACTTGAGGGAGAGAGAAAGGAATAGCCAGAAATATCACCATCGAAAGCTTCTAAGTCCATCTTCTGCCTATAACTGATTGGTGGTGGATGGTGGTTATGTGCCACGGAGTCGGTTCCAACTCATAGCGACCCTGTACAGGGTTTCCAAGGCTGTAAATCTTTACAGGAGCAGAAAGCCTCATCTTTCTCCTGCGGAACA
>NW_006408596.1:11953369-12005663 GCF_000296735.1 Chrysochloris asiatica
GGAGGAAGATAGAATCTCCACTGAGTAGTATCCAATCTTTCTGTGCAAGCCTGATGAAAGGAGATGGGGATAGGTCTCTTGTTGTACAATAGTGAATAATTGTTATCAGGACTGACTGTGAGGGTTGGAAATGTAAAGGTAGATGTTTTATAACAAAAGGAGGTGAATGGTTGACATTGCAGTCCTGAAGTAGAGGTCCCTGGGACCATCAAGGGAGAAGAGTGGCATGCAGGACTCTACCCAGAGAAACAGTGGCACCAGAGATGGAGGCAGAGATGATGACGTGGAGAAATGGCGAGGCTGTGGACTCTAAACCCAGGGAAGGAGAGGGGCTGTGTGCTCATGGCCAAGGGACAGGCTTGAAGGATATACCCGTTGGTTGGTTGATGATGCATGAAGGGAACTGTAACCATGACAATGAAACGATATACGATAGGATGAATATAAACATAATGTTCTCCCATATAAACTATCACAAAAATCACAATAAAATACTTTTTTAAAAAATGAGGAAAAGTTAATCTTACAGTCCCCCAAACTTCCTATCCAACCCCAAAAAGATATTCTTGCCCGAAGGCATTTGCGTTCAATTTCTTGAAAATCATCCTTGCAACCCAACAAAACATGTTTGCAAGGCAGAACTTGGTCCCTAGGAATCCCAGCTTGAGAATCCTGGAAGAAGCATGGACCGTGTCCAATTGTCTGATGGCCTTCAACTCCACATTTCCATATTTTCCCTTTCCACTCTCCTCTGTGCAGACTCACTACTCATCTTGTCTCCTTCTCCATGGAAAGAGCCAAATACTCAACCTAAATGTCCCCCAAAGGATCAGCGTGAGGTTGGTGGGCCAGTTTTCTGTAGATAACTGTCCTTTGGTGTCCATCAGATGATATAGTCCATGGGCAAAACTGAGAGCAGGTGGTCTTACCTGAGGGTCTTGGACTGTAAGGAACTGAGGAAAATGGCTTAATATAAAGCCACACTTTTCAGAATCCAAGAGAACCTGGGTTTCAAGCTGGTTCATTCAGGTTGATCCTGCTGATAATTCATTCTTTTCCTCCCTCTCCATCCCACCTTAATTCCATATACTGAATCAAAAATCTACGTTTTAAGAAGATTTTAACAAGATTTAACAAGGGGATCTACCCCTGGAGGGTCTATAAGAATTGCCCCAGGAATCTATAAGATTATGTCCTGGGGAATCTTGGTAAAAGTTAGATTCTGATTCAGTGTATCTGGGATGGAAATGCAAATTCTCAGCAGAAATGAACCTGTGCTCCATGGGGTTAAGAAGCAGTCACTGGCCCACATTCCAGGGCTGTGGGCTTCACAGGGTGTCAGAGATGAGGCCTGTGGGCAAGAAGGGTCTCAAAAACTGTCTATGCCATAGGATTTATAAGCAGATGACACATTGAGTTTAATAGCATGGGATTTTGACTGGTTTTTTTGTTTGTTTGTTTTTGGGTGTTTTTTTTTAATGTTTTATTGTGAATTATGTGATAGTTTACATGGGAGAACATTAGTTTTACATTCATCCTATCGTATATTGTTTCATTGCTATGATTACAATCCCCTCCATGCATCATCCACCAAACCAAGGGTATATCCTATAGGCCTGCCCCCCGGTCAGATTTTGACTGTTTTCACTCTAGCATCCAATAAGTGTCTACCAGGAACAAAACCCACTCCTGAGAATCATGCAGACACACCTACCCATCTATCTGTCTTCCCAAGCTGCACGTAGAATTCAGCTTTCCACCAAAGCATCAGAAATGAGTGTACTCGTTAATTAAGCTTAACAAGCTGTGTGGCCACCAATAAAGAAATGTGACAGGATTTTGACTCCTCTGGGGTTGAATTGAAGGAGCCCTGGTGATTCAGTGGTTCAAGCACCCAGATGCCAACTTCAGGGGTTTGAACCCACCAGCTGCTCCGTGGGAGAAAGATGTGGCAGCCTGCTTCTGTAAAGTTTTACAGTCTTGGAAACCCTAAGGGGGCAGTTCTACTCTGTACTAGAGGGTCCTTATGAGTAGGAATAGACTTCATGGCAGTGGGTTTGAATTGGAGCCCCACAGAATGGGTTTGGGCAGTAAGAAGGGAAAAAGCCTACTTCCTTTGATGCCTGGTCTTGTGTTTCCAGAGAGTCCAGGCTAGGTTCAGGCATTTAACTCCTGGGGTCAGAACTGGAATAGACAAGTGTAATACCGTAAATGGTTAAGATGGTGACAAAGCAGACACAAGGGCAAGTTGAGTCCTTAGAGAGGTAAAGGACAATTAAGCTGAGTTAGGTCTATAAAGCCAAGGAGATGACAGTGGCGGTAGAAACATGAGTCCAAGATAAAAAAGTTGGAAGCAAGGAGAATGAAAACAGAGCAGTGGGAACCAAGGTGCTCCATCCATGCTGACCAACTCTAGATGACATGCTCTCTCCCTGTCTGGGAAGCTTTGCTCCCGCTTCTTTGTGGGACTGATTTCTTTTCAGTCTTCAGGCTCAGCCTTATTGACATTTTCAATGGTGAGTACCCGTTCACTCTACCTGCCCAACATCCATAACCCTTTTGGGGGTTGTTGGTGTCTGTTGTTAAGTGTCGTGGAGTCGGTTCAAATTCGTAGCAACCCTGTATAGGATTTCTGAGGTTATGAATCTTTTTGGGAGAAGAAACCTCGTCTTTCTCCCAAAAAGCGGCTGGTGAGTTCGAACCACGTACCTTGTGGTGCGCAGTCCAGTGCTTAACCCACGGAGTTGATGCACTCCTTTCTTGCTTGTGATTAATAGCATCTTTTTAGTGTATTAGTCAGCATTGCTGCAGTAACAAACAGCCCCACTTTTAATGGCTTGTAACAACAAACATTTGTTTCGTGTGTGTTACATTTCTGCACTCTGTCCCATCTGCTTTCAGGGGACACAGACTGAAGGAGCAACCCCTAGTTAGCACATGCTTCCCTTACGGCAGATGGAAAACAGCAGGTGACAGAGCTGAACTGTGCAATCTCTCTTAAAGCTTTTGATTGGACTTGGCAGCTTTTATATTTGTTCACATTCCATTGGTCGAAGCAAGTCACATGTCCCAGTGTGTCAGGATGGGGAAGGAGATACTACCTCTTGGAGACATGCCAATTAAGATGGCAATGAGAAGGGAGGTATTATAGGGAAGGAAATAATAATACAATCAACCACAATCACCTAGAAGTGTTTGACTGAAAGTAGCAGAAGAGGACCTGACAAACAATGGCTTATAGAAATACGGGCTTAATTTACTCTCAAAAGAAGATGTAGATATGGTGACCCCGAAGTTGCTTCAGTGACACATCAGTATCTGAACTGTGGATCTCTTTGGCTTTTTCTCTTTGGTTGTAAAACGGCTAACAGCTGCTACTCCTAGTTTTGCATTCATGTTTGAAACAGGAAGCAGTGGGAAAGGGTGGTACCAGCAACATCTGTCACTTTTATTTGAAAACAAAAGTTGTTTCCAACAGCAGACCTTATTGGTCAGACCTGTGTCGTGTGACCACTCTGCTGCAAGGGAGACTGGGAAACAAAGAGTTAGCTTGCTGTAGGATATCAGCACTAGATAAGGTCAGTGGTTCACCAGCTTCTTTTTGGAAACTCTATACAGAGTTGCTATGAGTCATAACTGACTCAACAGCACTTAACAACAAGCTTTGACAAAGAGTCCTTGTATGGCACTATAGGATAAGCACTGGATTGCTAACCGCAAAGTCGGTGGTTCAAAGCCACCAGCCACTCTTGGAAACTCTATAGAGGGTCACTATGAGTTTAAACTGACTTGATGACACACAACAACAAATCCTTGACAAGGAGTCCTGGTGTAACATTGTAGAAGAAGCACTAGACTACCAATTGCAAGGTCGGTGGTTCAAACCCACCAGCTGCTCTTGGAAACCCTTATACAGGGTTACTATGAGTTGGGATCAACTCAATGGCACATAACAACAAATTCTTAACAAGGAGTACCAGTGTGGCTATGTAGGATAAGCGTTGGAATGCTAACCACGTGGTCAGCAGTTCAAACCCACCATCCACTCCTCCGAAACACTCTACAGGGTAGCTCTGAGTCGGAACAGACTTGATGGCACTTAACAGCAACAACAACAATCCTTGACAATGGAAGCAGATAGAGGAGAAGACTGTAACAGTGGATGTTGGTTTGACGAACCGATGGGATTTGCCCTGTTGCTGTTTAGCTGTGGTTGAGCTGACTTTCTGAGATCTCATGTACAATAGAACACAGTGTGCTAGATCCTGTACCACTTTCACAAATACCGGGATGTTGGACTCCATCGTTGTGGTTCTTGTGCCCTTCCAACTCATCGAGAGTCACTAAATAGGATGTTTTCTTGTAGTTCTTAAGGAGCTCTGCTAGCATAGTGGTTACAAGTCAGGCTGCTAACCTCCAGGTCAGCAGTTCAAAACTACCAGCTGTTCCGTGGGAGATAAAGGAGGCTTTCTGCTTCAATAAACATTTACAGCCTAGGCAGGGTTGCTATGAGTCATAACTGACTCTACGGCACACTGTCACCTGTAGTCGTTGATCCCTCCTGATGCCATGTCCCAAGCAAGCAAATCAGACACTGTCCTGTGGCGGCTCATAAGATTCTCATTGGCTGATTTTTAGAAGTAGATTTTTAGACCTTTCTTCTGAGTTTGTCTTTGTTTGGAAGCTCCTCTGAAGCCACCATGGGTAACCACGGTGGATTTGAAATACTGGTGATGTAGCTTCCTGCATCACAGCAATGCACAAGCTACCACAGTCCAACCAGCTGACGGACAGGTGGGAGGAATTTTCCATGTTGTTGGTCTTCGGTGCTGTTGGCTCCGTTCTGATTCAGTGACCTTATACACAACAGAATGAAACATTGCCCAGTCCTATGCCCTCCTAACAATTGTTGTTAAGTGTAAATCCATTGCTGCTGCCATTGTGCCAATTCATCTTGTTGGGGGTCTTTTTTTGCTGACCCTTTGCTGTATCTAGCATGATGTCCTTCTCCAGGGACTGGTCCCTCCTGACAATACGTCCAAAGTATGAGAGACAAAGTCTTGCCATCCTGGTTTCTAAGGAGCATTCTAGCTGTACTTCTTCTAACATTGGTTTGTTTGTTCTTCTGGTAGTCCTTGGTACTTTTCATATTCTTCTCTACCACATAACTCAAATGCATCAGTTCTCCTACGGTCTTCCTTATTCAGTGTCCAACTTACCCATGCATTTGTTGTTGTTGTTAAGTGCCGTGGAGTCGGTTCCGACCCATAGCAACCCTGTACAGGGTTTCCGAGGCTGTAAATCTTTACGGGAGTAGAAAGCCTCATCTTTCTCCCGCGGAGCGGCTGGTAGTGTCAAACTGCCGACCTTAAGGTTCGCAGCCCGATTCGTAACCACTACGCTACCCAGTATATAATTCCCTCCTCTGTTCTATGTGGTCTTGAAGCAACTATCAGATAAGTTGTCCTGCCTTTCTTCCTGACAAGGGATGTGCTCTTGACCCAAATGAATTGGGAATGGTAAATGGTTGGCCTTGATACATCCTCCACAGAGACATTTAGGAGATGTTCCACTCATTCTTGCTCTCTCAAAACCAAACCAAACCTATCACCATCATGTCAGTTCTGACTCATAGCATCCCTACAGGTCAGGGTGGGACTGCCCCATAGGGTTTCCAAGGCTGTAATCTTTATGGGAGCAGACTGTCATATCTTTCTCCTATGGAGTCATTGTTGGATTCAAACCATCAATCGTAAGGTTACCAGACAAGCAATTAATCACTGTGCCACCAGGACTCCTTCCTTGTTCTCTACATCCCCAGAATTTCTTCGGTCTCAGGGCTTCCTTTATGTTGTCCAATTTTCCCATTGCTTCTGGGAGCTACCCCACATCTTTCCAATAAATTGCCAGTGTGACTTTCTGTTGTTTGCAACCACTGAATCCTGCCTGATGCATTTTCCCTGACCATTGCATTGAAATAGGTTCCCCTTTGCTGTTCTCTGGCTTAATACCTTGTTTGTTTTTTTAAGCATCTAGAATTTTTTCCCCCCAAGGGCCCGCCTCATATCTATATTAGCAATTGTCCTTTTTAAGTTTTTATTGCAAACTGAGTGATAGTTTACATGGGAGCACATTGGCATTACACCATCATTTCATTGCAATGATTACAATCTCCTCTGTGCATCCTCATTCAACAGTATTTGCTTCCATTCCCTGTTTTGTCTTTTTTGGGGTGTTGGTGTACACAGAAAAACTCAAGAATATATAATAATATAAACAAAGCGCACATTCTGCAAGCCTGCCTCCTGGCCGCCAGCACCCAGTCCCTTTCTTTCCATGAGTCCAGAGTCCTCAGCTGCTCCCTCTCTCCATGTCCTCATCTCTGCTTCCATCTCTGATGCTGCTGCTTCTCTGAGAGCATCTAGCATTTTTAAATTGCTTTGTGTTTTACTTGTATCATGCCTTTCTCATACACCAGACTATAAACTTCATGCAGACATGGAATGTGACCATCTTGAGACACTGTATGTCCCAAATCCAACACATGCCTGATATAGTTTAGGCCAGTGAGCAAGAGGAAAACCCTCAACAAGATGGACTACGCAGCGGCTGTAACAATAGCAATGGTTGCACTTGAATGTAGGAACAGTAGTGACGATAGTGCAAGACCAGATAGTATTATATTCTATTGTACATAGTTACTATGAGTCAGAAGCAACTCATTGGTACCTAACAAAACACAATGACAACAACAACAACACAGAAACTATTATTTATTAGCTGAATGAAGGAGGTCTTAAGCATTTGGATATCAAAACTGGCATTTTAATGTTATTCATGAACAGCAGTTGTCTACGATGTATTGTATGGTGCTGTGGGGTAAAGCACTGAACTGCAAGTTCTGTTTGAACCACAAGGCCAGTGGTTCCGATTCACCAGCTGCTCCTTGGAAATTCTGAACAAGGTCACTGTGAGTCGGAAACAACGTGACGGCACGTATCAACAACAACAAAGTGTATTGTGTGGATTACTCAGTGTGGTTTTAAGGTAGTGAGTCAGGGTTGCCGTGGGAGCTGTGGGAAATGTCAGGAGTATTGAAGCACCCCAGGGAAAGGATTTCTGAATATCCTGATCCTAGAACCAAACCAAACCAAACCCCGCACCATTAAGTCGACCCAAACTCATAGCAACCCTAACAGTTCCTTAGGGCTTCAACCTCATCTTTCTTCCATGGACCAAATGGGAGCTTTGAGCCACCAAACTTGAGGTTAACAGACCAACACTTAATCCGATGGGCTGCCAGGGCCTGTTGATCCTAGAACAGTAGTTCTCAAAAGGTTTGACCTTTGACTCATTTGTTGCTATTGTTAAGTACCCTCAAGTTGGTTCCGACTCTTGGTGACCCTGTTATAGGGCTTCTGAGGAGCAGATAGTGGGTTTGAACTGCTGACCTTGTGGTTCACAGTCCAGTGCTGATCGTGCAGCAGCACACCAGCCTGTAGCTACAACATTTCCCAGTTTGATTTGTGCAGTGGGCGGTTTTCAACGTTAGCAAGTAACGTGCAGGCGGCAGGCTTTCTCGAACACTGCCCCCGAGTTCTGGGTAAACCCTAGTAACACACTAATTTTAGTTGTGACTAGTAACTGCAGTAACTTACTTAGTAGGTTCCTAGAAAGTAGCACTTAGTCACGCAGAAAGCTGGAAACTGGTGGATACATGTGTTGTTTGTTCAGAAAAACCAGCGGAAGAATACGCGTTTGGGGATCCTTTGGTAACTGTGCAGGAGGGAGCTGTAGACTCAGCCAGCCGGCTGCTGGCTAGATGCCAACACTTTCTGCCCCTGGGGCAGAAGAGCTCTGGGGGCTGGGCTCCAGAGTCATGGCCTGGGTCTGCATATCCCAAATGCAGTGGGAATTGTCCCTAGATGAATAGACCGTACTTCCCACACATACAGCATAAGACTCGTTTACAGCACTAGAGCAATGGGGGGAAAGAGCGTTCCTTCAAAAGTATACAGGTATTCATAGTGACTTTTTGTTGCGATGCCTTTTCTCAAACAACAGATCCACGATTTTTTGAGGTCCTAGCAAAGGTGTCTTGTCCAGAATGATGGAATGATTGAGAACTAGACTTTCAGAGAAGAGGGCAGGGCCTTGGTTTTGTACTTCCCTGAGCTACAGACAAGTCCTTGTGTGGTTGGCATGGTTAACATGCTTCACCTGAAATGTTGGAGATAGACTACCCAGAGGTGCTTCTGAAGAAAGGTCTCGTGATCAACTTCTGAAAAATCAACCATTGAGAACCTTGTGGACTACAGTTTGATTCTGACATATGCCACAGGTTCTAAGTCAACACAGCCACGGCACAGTCACAAGTGACATTCACTATATAGCTTAGCCTGTCGTATACTGAAGCCAATACATCAACTCCACGGCAACTGTTTTGTTTTGCTTGTTTGTTTGTTTGTTTTTTGAGCTCCAGAAACCACCGAGAGACAGGTTCAGTCCATTCCTTCCTGGATGGCGCTCACATCTATGTGGCCCTTAGCATCTGCAGGGCTGTACTCACTTCCTCATTACTGAGACAAGTACACAGAGTTGGATTTGCATAATTCAGTGTGTGTATGCTGTGACCCACTGTAATAATACATTTTCATGCTTTTTTTTTTTTTTTTTTACATCTGCACCACACAGGGACTCCATGCTTGATATAGAGCCAGAGATTCTGGGTCCCTTCTCTCTCCTGGTGCTGTCCTCACTAATTGTTGTTGTTGTTAAGTGCCATCGAGTCGGTTCCGACCCATAGCGACCCTGTACAGGGTTTCCGAGGCTGTAAATCTTTACGGGAGCAGAACGCCTCATCTTTCTCCCGCGCAACAGCTGGTAGTTTCGAACTGTTGGCCTTAAGAGTTACTCTCTACTTGCCTTCAGTCATTTCAGTTCTTCAAATCCAAATTCCTGAAAGAGGAGATCTGCTTATCTCTGGTTATGAGTCCAGCTATGGTCTAGGCCAGTGGCCTGGTCCTTCATTGTCCACTCTGACACAAAGCACAGATGCAGGAGCCTGGCGGCAAGGTGGTTTCCATACGAAGGGGAAGCTGGTTGTGTTTGCAAGTCAACATACCCATTGCACAGTCACAACTGACATTCATTACAGCAAGCTAGCCTATCAGAGTTCTTTGCTACAGCCACACTATCAATAAACATGCACTCCTACAGTTATCATGATGGTGTTGGTTAGAGTCTTGTGCCAAGGTCATAGGTTCATTGATCTGGGCTACAAGAAAAAAGTTTATGAGCTCTTCCAATGATGGTTGTGATGATGGTCGAAATGGAAATTAGTGAGCATCTCATTACCACTGTATTAGTATTTGGGTGGACTGCCAGAAGAGCAAACAAATCTGTGTTGGAAGAAGTACAGCCAGAACCTAGGATAACAAGACGTCGTCTCTTATACTTTGTACATATTATCAGGAGGGAAGGGCATCATGTTTGGTAAAGTGGAGGGTCAGCAAAAAAGAGGAAGACCCACAACAAGATGGATTGGCACAGTGGCAGCTGCAGTGGGCTCAGTTTTAACAATTGTGAGGTTGGTGCATGACTGGACAGGGTTTTATTCAGTTGTACATAGGCTTGCTGTGAGTTGGAACAGACTTGATGGCACCTAACAGCAAAAACTGCTAAATGATTTATACTTTGAAATGACTCCTCAGTCCCCATGGCAAGAGATGTAAGGAACAATTAGCTAATGAGTTGCATTATCTGAGGAAGAGGCACCATGGGGCAGAGAGGGGAAGTAGAGACAAACACAGTACTTGTAGGCTTGTACTGTAGGTCTGCCTTACTGAAGAACAATTTGGCAATATGCATTCAACACTCGAAATACACAACCCCTTTGGCCTAACAATTCTAGGAATTTAAGGTATAGTCAGAGATACATACAAAAATGTTTCCCCAAGGTAGTTCATATTGCATTCATATAAAACTGAGAATTAGAAGCAACCTCGGTGCCCAAAAATCAGAGGTTCATTAGACAAAAATTATGGCATGCCCATAAGATAGATTCAATGCAGTTCCCACCTCAATTATATGGAAACATATAAATGACATAGGGAAAATGCGGTAGGTTAAAAAACAGGCTGAGAAGCTTCATGAACAATAAGCCATTTTTGAATACTGTAAAAGAGACACACCAAAAAGTTAGGTTTTACTAGTGAAATAGTCAAATAATTAAGGGCAAGGGCTTTGAGGTCAAGCAGAAATGAGTTTAATTCCCAGCTCTACCATTTACCAGGTTATGTTCTCTCAACTTCAGTTTCCCCATCTGTGAAATGGGGCTGTAATAGTGCATGGATGTTGGGCATTAAATAGATAAAAAGATAAGCACTGGACCGCAAGGTAGGTTTGAACCTCAAGGTCAGCAGTTCAAACCCACCAGTCACTCCTCAGAAGCCCTATTGTTAAGTGCTGTTGAGTCAGTTCTGACTCATAGCAGTCCTGTATAGGTTTTTAAGAAGTGTCTTTGAACCAATGACCTTGCAGTTCAAACCGACCTTGCTATCCAGTGCATTATTCTGCAGCACCACACCAGGGCTCCTGGAAACCCTATATAGGCCTGCTATGAGCCTAAGATGACTCGATGACACTTAACATCACAAACAGTAAGCGACAGTTTGTGTGTATGTGTGTGTGTGTGTGCACCCAGTGTGTGGTTCCCTCCAAACATTCAGTTCTTTCTGCATTTAGGCAGCTAGTGCTCCTGTAATTAGGTGTAAACAAAGTCATTAACATAAAAAAGGAGAGACAGGATAGGTTGGTGAGGAGTCCTGAGAATATTATTCATCATCAGAAATCTCATGGGGTAGAATGAGCCTCAGTGGTGTGCTAATTTGCCATCTCTTTCTGCTCTCAGAGTCGTCTGTTTCAAATCATTTTGTGACATTTCTGTTCCTCTTTTCTTAAGGACTTGTTCCAAAAATAAAAAAATAAAAAGAAGAAGAAAAAAAGAAAAGCCCCCAAACTTCAAGCCATTAGAGTGAGTACAATTCACAAAAATATTTCCAAAATGTTGTAGCCAGTACAGCCTATGTTTTAAACCTCAAATATCTAAGCAAATATCTAAGCTATGCTTGTAAACCACGTGGAGTTTTCTCTGCTTGGAAATGCCATGCTTATTGGAGATAATTTAGCAAGAAATTTCCAAGGACATTTACTGCCTTTGCCTGCCCCGCATCCACAGCCCCCAGGCCCTGTCCTCTGGCATCAAAACCTAGATACTCCTCTGGGAATTTTTCCCTCTCTTCCTTGAGCCATGTCATTCACATGGGACTGCCCTACACCTTCCTTGGGTTCAGAGGTAGAAACAATTCAGTCCTGGCTACAGAGACCGCTCCATTGTTCTAGTCATTGTGATTGGCTCAAGAGTGACCCAGGCTGGCCAGATCAGAGCCAAGGAATCTTTGTCCTGGGCCTTTTACTGGAACTAACTGCTCCTTAGAAACCCTGTACAGGATTGCTATGAGTCAGAACTGACTCAACAGCACTTAACAACAACAAGCTAGTAGACTAGAAAATGAATAAAAAAGATTGTAGAAAAATGGATGCATTTGAGTTACGATGTTGGAGGAGAATATTGGAAGTACCATGGACCACCAAAAGAACCAACAAATCAGTGTTGGAAGAAGTACAGCCAGAATGCTCCTTAGAAGCCAGGATGGCCAAACTTTGCCTTCATACTTTGGACATATTGTCAGGAGGAACCAGTCCCTGGAGAAGGACATCATGCTCAGTAAAGTGGAGGATCAGCAAAAAAGAGGAAGAACCCCTCCAAGGAGATGGATTGGCACAGTGGAAGCAACAATGGGCTTAAGCATACCAACAATTGTGAGGGTGGAACAGAACCAGATGGTGTTTCGTTCTGTTGTGCGTAACATCGCTATGAGTCGGTACCATCTCGATGGCACCTAACAACAACAACAAACAACTAGTAGACTGTAAGCTTGACTGCCAGGGACCCACTTTAACACCAGTTACCAAAATCCTGCTTGAGAATGTAGCCAACACAAAGGAAGAAAAGCCAAGAAACAGCGGAAATCAGATTCCTGCTGACATCCTTTAAGCCCAGAGAAGTAGCCATGTCTGATGCCAACAAACATTCCTTTGTGTTTAAGCCAGTTGGAGTTGGTTTCCCATTGCTTGTGACCAAAAAGCCCTGGCTTGTACCAAAGATCAGCCTGACATAGCAAAAACATTCATCCCACCTATATGTTTTAGGTAGTCTTAGAGTGTTGATAGTATTTCAGGTGCTAATGACTCATTCAGTGTGCCTTAAGTAGAGACCCTCAAGGACTGGCTTCGGAGAACCCCTAAGAGCCCTTTCTAATTAGCTCATTAAAGTGGTTGCCCACTTGCTCGAGAACAATTGTCTTGAGTAGGCTAGGCCTGTCCCTTGCTACCTTACCTATACCATTGGGTTAAGCAAAGCCTTTTTCAAAGTTAGTACAAATATAGATCTGCATTCAACCACTGGCCCAATTAATAGAATGCTCATGAAAACGTTTAACTCTTTATTGGCACTCCTTTCACATTAGCAGAAACAGTAAGAAAAACAAAAGCTTGCAAAGAGGTTGTGTTTTCTATAGATAGTCAGTCACTGTTGGGCCTCTTATTGTACTCGGTGAATAATGGACAGACTATTTATATTTCATTTTATCACCTTGCTTTCCCTCCTTTCTGTGTGTTTACTAAACTACAGATTGCCTTGAAATGTTGAACTCCTGTGTGGTTACTCTTTTTGCTCTGTCAAAATGTTTAAAACAAAAAAACAGTCAACAATCTAAGAAGTCAATTCAAGTTGGAACAAGTCTTTGTTGAATTCCCAGTGTGTACAGGACAGGACCACACTTGGGAAAGATGAAATGATAAAGAGTCCTAATCCAGGCCTCCCGGGAAGAGAGGAAAGTGGTGTGGTGGGCCCAGTTCAACCAACCCATTGCCAGCAAGCCCGTTCTGACTCTTAGACAGAGTAGAATGTTGTTCTTGTTAAGTGTCGTCTAGTCAGTTCTGACCCATAGCTACCGTAGGATTTCCGAGGTAAGTTTGAACTGCTGACCTTGTGGCTCAAATCGACTTCACAGTCTAGCGCATTAACCCACAGTGCCACATAGCCCCAATGAATAAGAAAGACTGTAGAAGACTTAATACTTTTGAGATGTGGTGTTGGAAAAGAATATTGAAGGCACTGTGGACTGCCAGAAGAACAAGCAGGTCTGTGTTGGAAGACGTACAGACGGAGTGTATGTCTTAGAAGCCAGGATGGTGAGACTTTGTCTCTCATACTTCAGATCTGTTATCAGAAGGGACCAGACCCTGGAGAAGGGCATCATGCTTGGTAAAGTGGAAGGTCAGCAAAAAAGACACCCCAACGAGATAGAGTGACACAGTGGCAGCAGATATGCGCTCAAACATAGAAACAATCGTGAGGATGGTACAGGATCGGGCAGTGTTTTGTTTTGTTCTGTTGTGCATACGGTCACTATGAGTTGGCACCTAACAACAGCAACAGTCACACAGAGTTTCCGAGGCCTGTCTTTAAGGAAGCAGACTGCCACATCTTTCTCCTTCAGAAAACCATCCAACTTTCAGTTCACAGCAAAGCACCATTACATCACCAGGGTTCCTTAGGACTAGTCCACGTGGGTTAAAATCTTGTTTCTGTTTCTTCCTATGTCCTCAGCCAAGTTTCCAGTTCTCTTTGTGCCTGCGTGTCCTCCTTTGTGGAATAAGGAAGATAATGATGTTTTGGGTGCTATTGAGTTCATCTGGACTCATCGTCACTCCGTGCAACAGAGTACAATTATCCCATAGGATTGCCTTAGCTGTCATCTATATGGGAGCAGATTGCCGGGCAAGTTCTACATAGTCAGTATACTGTCGCTGTTAGGTGCCATTGGGTTGGCTCTGACTCACAGCAATCTTATCATAACAAAACGAAACACCGCCTGGTTCTGTACCATCCTCACAACTGTAATCATGTTTGAGCCTATTGCTGCAGGCACTGTGCCAATCAATCCATCTCATTGAAAGTCTTCCTTCCTTTTTTTTTTTTTTTTTTTGCAGACACTTTGCTTTCCCAGGAATAATGTCCTTTTCCAGGGTCTGGTCCCTTCTGACAACACATCCAAAGTATGTGAGACCGTCTTCTCGTCCTCTCGTCCAAGGAACACTCTGCCTGTACTTCTCCCAACACACATCTGTGTGTTCTTTTGGCCATTCATGATACTTTCAATATTATTTGCCAACACCATAATTCAAATGCATCATTCTTATACTGTCTTCCTTGTTCAATGTTCAGCTTTCACATGCATAAAAGAGGTGGTTGAAAACATCATGGCTTGGGTCAGACATACCTTAGTCCTCAAAAGAACATCTTTGCTCTTTAACACTTTAAAGAGGTCTTCTGCAGCAGATTTGCTTAATGCAGCATTGTTTGATTTCCTACCTTCTGCTTCTATGGTGTTGATTGTGTAGCCAAGTGAAATGAAATCTTTGACAACTTCATTATTTTTTTATTCATCATGATGTTGTTTACTGGTTCAGTTGTGAGGATTTTCATATTCTTTAAATCGAAGTCTAATCCATACTGAAGGCTGTAGTCTGTGATCTTCATCAGTAAGTATGGCAAGTCTTCTTTGCTTTCAGCAAGCAAGGTTGTGTCATCTGCATATTTCAGGTTATTGATAAGGTCTCAATAACTTCCTGGTGGATTAGAGGAAGACTCATCAACAACTGCAATATACAAATGGTACAACTTTGCTTGCTGAAAGTGAAGAGAAATTGAAACACTTATGAAGATCAAAGGCTACATACAGCCTTCCCCATGTCAGATTGCACCTTAACATAAAAGAAATAACCAGCAATATCATAATGAGTGGAGAAAAGTTACAAGTTGTCAAGGATTTAGTTTTACTTAGATCTATAGTCAGCACCTATGGAAGCAGCAGTCAAGAAATCAAATGACCTAGTGCCCAAAGACCTTTTTAAAGTGTTAAAATCCAAAGATGTCACTTTGAGGGCTAAGGTGCCCCTGATCTAAGCCATGTTATTTTTAATTGTTTCATATGCATGTGGATAATGAATAACGAAGACAGAAGAAGACAGACAATGATACCTTTGAATTATGGTGTTGGCGAAGCCTATTGACAGAAGAATGAACAAATCTGTCTTGCTTGAAGTACAAGCAGAATATCCCTTAGAAGTAAGGATGACACTACTTTGTCTCATGTACTTTGAACATGTTATCAGAAGGGACCAGTCCCTGGAGAAGGACATCATGCTTGGTAAAGTGGAGGGTCAGTGACAAAGAAGAAGACCGTTAGTATGATAGGTGGGCCCAGTAGCTACAACAATGACCTTATACATAGTAACAGTTATGAAGGCGGCATAGTACTGGGCACATAGGGTTGCTAGAAGTCGGAACTGACTTGATGGCATCTAACTAAAACAGCAAGATTTGTTGGTGATCTTACCTGCTGTCGAATCGATTCCAACTTATAGCAACCGTGTATAAGAATTTCTGTGGAGCAGCTGGTGAGTTTGAACCACCGACCTTGTGGTTCAAACCAACCTTGAGTCAAGTGTTTATCCTACAGCACCACCCCAGGATGGTCATGAAAACACAAAGCAAAAGTGGGAAATAACAATGTTGTTGACGATACGGAGAAATTAGAACCCTCATCTATGGCTGGTAGAAATGTACATTTGTGCAGCCACCGTGGCAAGCAGTTTGGTGCTTTCCACCCCCGCAAAAAAAAAAAATTTTTTTAACATAGAGTTCCTATATGGTGGCCCAGCAACTCTGCTCCCAGGTATATACCTAAAAGAATTGAAAACAGAATTCAAACAAAGACTTGAACACAAATGCTCCTATGGGCTCTATTCACAATAGCCAAAGAATGAGAAACTCTCAAATGCTCATCAACTGATAAGAAGATAAACACAATGTGATTTATCTATAAACAGAATACTATTCAGCCAAAAAATAAGGAAGGAAGTATTGATACATGATGCTACAACATGAACAAACCATTAAAACGTTATACTGCCTGAAAGAAGAAAGGACGCGTGTTGTATGAGAACAGTTATAAGAAGTGTTCAGAATAGGCAAATCTGTAGAGACTGAAAGCAGATCGGTGGTTTCCAGGATCTGTGTGGAGAGCTCCACTTGGGGCAATGAAAAAGTTCTGGTACTAGGTAGACGTGATTGTTACACAACATTATGAATGTCCTAAATGCCACTGAAGTGTACACTTTAAAATGATTAAGATGGTCAGTTTTATGCTATGCATAGTTTACCACACTTGAACACACATACACATTGTGTTTGGTGACTGTCATACATATCCCAGATTACCCTAAATAACCCCCTAGGCATCAGCGATGCTGGTCATTCAGAAAGCACCTCTCAAGTCATTAAGTCCTTACCCAGCCACTTCATTCTCCAGCACTCTTTAGTTGAGAATCAGATGGTGTCGTCTCCTTAATGAGAAGAACTAATCTTCAAACCCATTAAAGACCTTTGTAAACACAGAACTCTTGCTCAGTGGAGCAACAAGGGGCCACAACCACAAGGAAGCCAGTGAATCCTGAGAGTAGCAACGCATCAGCTCCTGCCCTACACTCACCCTGGGCATGCAGACAGTCCACAGTCTGCTAACAGGGGTCCCTTATGTTGTATACGTTTCTCTTTCTTTTTCTCCACAAGCATACATGGCTACATCCATGTATGTTGAAGGCTTATAAGGTGCAAGTTTACTATATTTAATTTTGCTTGCCACCTCTCACCTGTCAGTCTGTCATACTGTGGTGACTCGCATGTTGCTGGGATGCTGGAAGCTATGCCACGGGTGTTTCAAATCCCAGCAGAGTCACCCATGGTGACCAGGTTTCAGTGGAGCTTACAGACTAAGACAGACTAGAAAGAAAGTCCTGAAAACTAGCCAGTGTAAACCCTATGGGTCTGATAGAGTGCTGGAAGATGAGCCTCAGAGGATGGAACGTACTCAAAATATACAATGGCTGCAACAATGGATCCAGACCAATGATGGAGAAAATGGTGCCGAAATGGGCCATATTTAGTTCTGTTGTACAAAGGATGGACAACAGAACAAAATGTTGTTAGAGCAGTTCAACACCAACTAGCCACAACCACAATTTTGCTAAGTATGCAAACAGTTCAGAAATGGCAGACATCAAGGCGTAGTCTGGCCCCTGGGGTTCCCAACCCAACTTTAGTTGGAAAGTCCTCAACCGGCATAAAAAGCAGGAGATTGATTTCAAAACCTGGCTCCACAGCTAACTACGAAGTGACATTGGACTGGTCACTTCTTCTCCCTCAGCTTCAGTCTACTTCCTATGAAAAATGTATCCAAATAATATTAACTGCCCACAGTTGCTAAGAGAATTGAAATAAAGTGTGCTTAAGGGCTAGGTTAAAGCGTACGTTCATGCATTATTCACTACCTCAGTAAGTGTAGTATGTGACCAGAATCTAGTGATGCTGAGTAAGTGTCCTTGACCTCAAGAAGCGCCCAGCCACATGAGGAAGTCATAACAATAAATGTGTAATTATGTGATGATGTAGCAAGTATGACCACAGTTGTTTTATAGTACCTCCCAATACTCTTGTCTTTTTGTAGCGCCAAACAAAATTATCTGTCTTGACAGTTCGCTACTGGGTCACTTCAATTGTTTATTTTGAGAAAGAAATTCAATTGGGGGCATATGGACACCCTGAATCCCCATATCCTCGATAGTTGTGACTTTTGTGGGGTGTGGGTGGGGTCTGGCCACTACAATCAGCCTTGTTGGGTTCCAAGAAATCATTGGAAATAACCGCACATGATCAAATTAGGTTAGTTTCCCGCTAATACATAGTACCATCAGTTGCCATAGAATTGATTTCCGGCTCCTGAAGATGCCATGTGTGTCAGAGTAGAACTGTGCTCCAGAGAATGTTCAATGGCTGATTTTGGAGGGAAGCAGATCACCAGGCCTTTCTTCCAAGTTGCCTTTGGTTGGACTTGAACTTCCAATCTTTTGGCTAGCAGCTGAGTATGTTAACCATTTGCACTCCTCAAAAACTCCCAGTAAATTCTGCCTAGTAGTTACTGAGTGTGTACTGTGTGGACTTTCTCTTGAAAAATAGTACTACTTGGGTTCAAGTGGGCACCACCATTTACCGACTGTCGTTTTGGGCACACTATCTAGCCTTGGAGCCTCAGTGACTCCTCTGTGAAATGGGGCAGCAATAGTATCTACCTCACAGTGTCAATTCAGTGAGATGGCCAGATGCCATGAGTGAGCCCTGGACCTGAGAAAAAGCTCGTGCTGGAACGCTGTGTGTGGCCACTGCAGGGCTCTTCAGGGAGGATGGTGGTGCTGTGTCTTGGGGATGTTTGGTTCTAATGATAGATGGCAAAAGTAGTAGACAGAATTCATTTACCTTTGAAAATTCCCTGCCTGTAAAGTACAGGAAAACTATCCCATAGGGTGTCCTAGGCTGTCATCATTTATGAGAGCAGAGTACCAGGACTGTTTTTTTTGTAAAGCCACTAGTGGATTCAAACCGCCAATCCTTCAGTTAGTAGCCACTTAACCATTGCGCCACCAGGGCTCCTTGAGTCCAGCCTTAGAAGAGATTTTTAAAAATACATATTTCTGGATAAGTCTCTAGGCATTCATACCATTCTGTCTCAGAGGAAGTGGGACTCAATTTGGAGGGATGCTGCTCCCTTCCCCAGGGGACATTGGCAATGTCTGAAGATATTGTTGGTTGTCATAAATTCAGGGAGGAGGAAGGGTTAGTGACATCTAGTTATGCTGTTGAACATCCTACAATGTGCAGGACAACAAACAATTAGCCAGCCTAAAATGCTAATCTGACATGTCATCAGGAAAAGGCATTGTGACTTGTAATGCTGCATTGACGTAGTGGTCAGCACGGTGGACCAAACAGACCAGCAACCATGAAGGTGGTGAAAGACAGGGAAACATTTCGTAACACATAACAGCTCCATGAATCCAAGCCAACCCAGAGGCAACCAACAACAGCAAAATGCCAATAGTGTTGAGACTGAGAAATCCTGCTCTGAAGTAAAAGTCTCTTGAGAACGAGAGAGGGGTGGAGTGAGCTAAGAAGTTTCTGCTTGTCTACAGGGTCCAACTAGAGCCCCTGAGCACAGAACCTGGCACATAGTAGGTGCTTAATACGTGCTTGCTGGATTGGAAATGAAACCTTGCTAGCTGGGCCCCACTGCAAACACTGTTTTGAAATGCGGTGAAGAAGAACCCAGCCACCTGCTTCCTGCCTTCCCAAGCTGGCATTTCCTGTTTCTTCGCTCCAGCAACCAGCGAACTGGTTCCCATGGTGGTGTCTTAGATGAGGCTGAAGTTCTGAAACCAGTTCCCAAATGATCCCACTGGATCACTGGATCCCAGACTTTCTGATCTGGATTCAGAAGCTTTGACCTTTCAGTTCTGTGTGGAAAGCTCTTACGTCGCACCCATATGATTTAAAAAAGGAGCCCCCAAGAAACACAAACTTCATTCCTCCAACAGGCTGCATCTGAAATCGGAGCCCAGGATTCGAAAGCAAAGGAGGGGGGAGGGCGGCCGACACTCACATCCTAGGAAACTCTCAAGGACCACAAAGGGAAGAAAATTGCTCTTAACTGTAAGAAATATTTCCATTTCATTTCAGCCCCTAATGTATCATATAACACTAATATCATTCCTGGTCCAACTGAAATATTTGAATCCAAATCATTCTTAAGTCATTTGGACTCTATTCAAATGTGAATTCATCTCTTGAATCATGCCTCCCCTTATTTTTGAAATAAAGACTAATGTTGAAAGTTAAGAACCTATTAATGGATTCTTTTTCACTTTCAGGTGTTTCTTTCTTTCTTCCTTTTACCCCTTGTCACATTGCTTTTCCTCCCTGTTAGTAATATTCATCAGTGTCCTGAAAATCCTCACCTTGCTTCTTTCGTTTTTCTTTTTGTCATTTCCTTTCATTTAAACATCGTGGCCAGAAAACAGACTGAATCATAATAAATATGAATAATATTCAGACTTAATAAGTCTAATGAAAAGACCTTTGTATTACACAGAAGAAAGATGTGTCATTTTGGCAATATATTATAGGGTAATTTGATATGAAGGGGGAGTAGCATGTTCTAGCCATACTGACACTGAATGGGACATGTAAGAGGGACATCCTGTTCCAGCATGTATCGAGAGAGAAGGGGAAATTTCCCCCAGAGGTGTGTTTTTTTCACACTCTTCTTGGGGACTTTCCTGAATTGAAACGCTGACTTGGTGTTTCTATGTGGAATGAAGTGAGATGTGTTATGCTGAGATGTGTAGTGCCTTTTCCTTGCCCTACTCATTTTGTCTAGGATACCCATGACTGAAGAGAAGATTAGGATCCAGGAACTGAAAATGTACAACTCATTCACCCCTTCCTATTCTCCAGACAGACATGACTAGTCAATCATAGACATGACTAGTCAAATGCTCTCCTCATGGAGCCCAGATTTAGATTCTCAGTCCTTTCTAAACACTGTGCACATAAGCACTACCAACTGACTGCAGATTTAACATGCAAGACAAAAACTATGAACGCTTGACTGCTAAGCAAAAGGTTGGTAGTTCAAACCCACCCAGGTGCTCTATAGAAGAAAGACCTGACAATCTGCTTCCTAAAAGATTACAGCCAAGAAAACCCTATGGAGCAGTTCTACTCTGTCACATGGGGTAGCCATGAGTGAAAACAGACTTAACAGCATTTAACAGTAACAATAACTAGGGAAAGAAGAATGTTGAATGTCATCACCACCAACCATATCCTCTTCCAGAAACAATTCAGAGCTGCAAATCCCAATCAATTGCCCTGAGCAGTGGAGAAATCAGTTTGCCCATTTGCCTAAAGGTTTAGAAGAGAAGAGTGAGGAACTGGCTTGGCTTGGTTTTGAACACACCTCCAAACTTCTCAGTGTGTTGTTGTTGTTAAGTGCCATCAAGTCGGTGCCAACCCATAGCTAGCCTGTATAGGGCTTCTGAGGAGTAGCTGGTGAGCTTATACCGCCAGCCTTGCAGTTCAAATGGCTTTGCAGTCTGGCGCATGAACCCACAGCGCCACACTAGGACTCCAGTGTGTGGAAGCAAGCAGATTGAGTGAATCCATCCACTGTCCTTCTTAAAAGAACCTCAGCCCATCCTTTCCCAGCAAAGCTGTTGTTCAGATATTATTTTTATTTTACTTGTAATTTTCCACTTGAAACCATCCATATAAGACACCTCCCCCTGCCAAAAAAAATTTTTCCCAACAACTACTGTTTTCCACCTTGAATTTCATGTGTTATTACTAAAAGTTCCCCTCTTCCCCTTCCCCTTCTCCCCCTCCACCAGAATTCAGTACCTGATGCCACGTGAGTCACAGTTTTGGGATGAGATGTTTGTAGGGGGTTGGTCTTAGAAATGAACTTTGTCAAAAATAATTCTACCATTTTATAAATCTGCCCAACCCGATGCAAAAAGAGAGAAATAAATAAGAGTATATGATTTTTCAAGTACTTGCTACACTTGAGACTAAACATGGCACGTTTTTCCCCCCCCTTCTTCTTCTTTAAGCAAATTCAATTCTCTGGGTACTTAGTGTAAGAGGATTTTAGTCATTGGAGACATTTAGAAAAAGATCTCAAGTGAGAATCTTGCTTCACATTTTTTTTTTTTCTTCCAAAGGGATATTTACTCTGGAAAATGCTACACTTAGAAAAATTGCACCTTACTGACAACTGGCTCACTTTCCCCTTTTTGCAGGGAGGAGGAACGTGGGGTAGAGGAAGTTGCAGGCGGTGTGAAGTGAGTTTTATTCACCCATCAGTGAAGCATGATTTTGGAAGTCACTTTCATTCATTTAAATTCATTTATTCCCTCATCAGACCCATGAGCAGGCACAGAACAAGGGCTTGACAGAGATGGAGGTGCTGTGGGTGCCACAAACCGTGAACCCACTTTGCTGCTTACTGAAAGGTCAAAGGTTCGAGTTCACCCAGAGGTGCCTCAAAAAAAAAAGGCCTGAGATTATACTACTGAAAAGCCATTCATTGACAGCCCTGTGGGACAGGGCTGACACATATGGTGTCACCATGAGTTAGAGCCAGTTCAATGTCAACCAGCAAACTGAAGCTTGACCCCAGGACTATGGTTGTTACTGTTGCTAAGTGCTCCCACTCATAGGGAGCCTGTATAGGCAAACGGACCTTGTAGTCCAATGCATTATCCTATAGTGCCACACCACGACTCCAGAACTATGTTGTTGTTGTTAAGTACCATTGAGTCAATTCCCACTCGTAGCAAGCCTGTATAGAGTTTCGGAGGAGCAGCTGGTGAGCTTGAACCACCAATTCTGCAGTTTTAACCGACTTTGAAGTCCAGCACATTAACCCACAGTGCCACACCAGGACTCCTAGCCATGAACAAAAGCAAACTGTGACTGCCCGCTCTTCTCATATGGGGTCTGTCAAAGAACGATACCCTAATGCCCCAAGGCAGTGGTTCTGAAGGGTGTGATTGCTGGGCAGTGTCTTGGCATTTTTGGTTATCACAATTCAGTGGTACTGGCATCTAGTTAGATAGAGGCCAGGGATGATGTTCATTATTCTCTAATGCCCAGGACAGCCCAAAGAATTATTCAGCTGACCATCTGTTCCTTGGAAACCCTATACAGGGTCAATATGGGTCGTAACCAACTCAACAGCACTTAACAGCAACAACAATAACAATTAAGTGTTAGTATGGTAGCGTAGTGGTTATGAATCGGGCTGCGAACCTTAAGGTCAGCGGTTCGAAACTACCAGCCGCTCTGTGGGAGAAAGATGAGACTTTCTACTCCCGTAAAGATTTACACTCTTGGAAACCCTGTACAGGGTCGCTACGGGTCGGAACCGACTCGACGGCACTTAACAACAACAACAACATGGCGCTGTAGGATCAGCACCGGACTGTTAACCACAAGTTTGGCGGTTCAAACCCACCAGGCACTCCTTGGAAATGTTATAGAGGGTCGCTAGGAGACCTGGTGTGGCACTGTGGGTTAATGAGCCAGACTGCAAAGCCGTTTGAACTACAAGCTTGGTGGTTCAAGCTCTCCAGTCGCTCCTTGGAAACCCTATGCAGGGTCGATATGGGTCGGAACCAACTCGACAGCACTTCATAACAACAACAACATGAGTCAGTACTGATTTGATGGCACTTAACAACAACAACAGTAACAATTAAATCTTTGTATGGCGCTGTAGGATCAGCACCAGACTGCTAACCACAAGTTTGGTGATTCAAACCCACAAGCCACTCCTTGGAAATGTTATAGAGGGTCGCTATGAGTCAGTACTGGTTTGGTGGCACTTAACAACAACAACCAAGTCAACAGTGAGTGCTGTAGTTGAGAAACCTGCTCCTAGGACATCCACGGTATGCAATGAATGGACTTCTCAATGGTTCTAGTAATACCTCTCCTTAGAAGAATTAAGAACACAATCCCTGTGTTGCGTTGCTTTTGGACTTCATTCATTCATTCATTCATGATTAAAAAGACGAGGCCATTGGCTACTTGGAGTTTGATCCATGGACCAGCAGCATTGGCCCCACCCTTCGTATTAGGATGCACAAGCCCCACCCCAGACCTGTTGAGTCCGAATTTACCTTAACGAGATCATCAGTTGATTTATGTGCACATTATAGTTTGAGAAACACTGTGCAAGACGGACATGAAGAAGGTTTTAAATGACTGCTTTGGTAAGGGCTATGAAGGAACCCAGTCTGAGGGGCCAGAGAAGGCTTCCATGAAAAACTGGCCTTTAAGTTGAATGTTGAATGAGGAGCAGAAGTTATCTAGGGAGAGAAGGTTAGCAGAAGTGAAGGCTTCAAGAATCAGAATGAAGACGCTTTGTGTCTAGTTGTTAGCGGTCCTCCAGTTGACTCTGCCTCACAGCCACTCAACAGAATGAAATGTTGCCAGTCGTGCATGGTCTTCACAATCATCAGCATGTTCCAGTCCACCACTGCGGCTACTGTGGCAATCCATCTCACAGAGGATTGCCCTCGCCCTTGCTGGCCCTTTACTTCATCAACGTGATGGCTCCTCCAGCAATTGATCCCTCTTGATGACACGTCCATGCCAGCAAGTCAGACAGTGTTCTGTTGTGTTGCGATCCATAAGGTTTTCATTGGCTTATTTTTCAGATAAAAAAAATCCCCAGGCCTTTCTTCCTAGTCTTAATGTAGAAACTCCACTTGCTCACCATTAGTGATCCTGATGGTATTTGAAAGCTTTTCACACAACACACAGGTTGTACAACAAACTGACAGTGTCTAAAGCCCAGTGAATGAGGAGTAGGGGAGCCAGAAATGAGGGAGGCCAGGCAAGCATGACATGTAGGCCTTTATTCTAGGAGGAGTTTGGGGGCAGTTTGGCTGGCTTTGATCCCCTAGCGCTTGTCTGGTATAACAAAGCTTGGGCTGCCATCTGTGGCCACAAACCAGGGAGAAACTGATTCTCAGCCCTTTACCATCTTCCTAGGCACTGAGCGAACTGGTAGGACAAGGAATGGAATCCCATGACTGATAATTGGCCCAGGTACCCTAAGTCTGCCATGAAACAGAGCAAGAATAATTCTACTGGGGACAAATTGTTTCCCTAACCCCTCCGACTTTAGACTACAGAGTCATTATGTCAATATATTTTTGTTCAGATTTTTGTAGTTTATGACACATTCTGGCAGCATTTAGACGTAGCTCCAATGAGCCAGAATGTAGTACTGTAAACCTAAAACTGGATATCCCTTAAAGCTGTGAGGATCTGGCAGGAGACTTGCTCCCAATTACAAGCACAGTTTGCAACTTCACTGTTTCTGTCCTCTAAGCAGTGGAAACAAAATCCATTTTTAATGAGGGAATACCAGACACTTTGCATTCTATC
Source organism: Chrysochloris asiatica (assembly GCF_000296735.1). Classification (NCBI taxonomy): domain Eukaryota; kingdom Metazoa; phylum Chordata; class Mammalia; order Afrosoricida; family Chrysochloridae; genus Chrysochloris; species Chrysochloris asiatica. The sequence goes on from NW_006408596.1 coordinate 11,978,412, forward strand.
AATGCCCCATTTGGGCTCCCTTATCCACAAGAAATGACCCCCACTAAGTAGTGACCAAGCAGCCCTAGTGGTGCAATGGCTAAGCACACAGCTGCTCACAGAAAGGTTGGCAGTTTGAACCCACCAGTGAGTGGCTCCTCAGGAGAAGAGACCTGCAGGTCTGTGGTTGTTAAGTGCCCATCAAGTTGCTTCTGACTCATAGCATTCCTGTATGGTGTTTCTGAGAAGCAGCTAGTGAGTTTGAACCACAATCTTGAAGTTTAAACCAACTTTATGGTCCAGTGCTTATCCTACAGCGCCCCACATCAGGACTCCCCCATAAAGTTACTGCCTCCGTAATCTCAAGAGGAAGTTCTGCTCTGCCCTTGCAAGGAGGTTTTTAACTCCATGGGCATTCAACAATAAGTCATTATCCCGAGTGTTTTGCTGCCATTGCAAATATGGTGACTGAATATATGCAAATGAAGTCATCTGTTCTCCTCCTCTTGGGTTCCACACAGTCTACAGGTAACCTGTTGGGCTGGGTTGGAATCAGGATTGAAAGTTTTGAGATGGCATAGTGGTTGACCGAAAGGTCACTGGTTCAAACACACCAGCTGCTCCCATCAAGGTTACAACCTTGAAACCCTGTGGGGCAGTTCTCCTCTGTCCTATAGGCTTGCTATGAGCTGAAAGAGATGGCAATGGGTTTATTTTGTTTTGTTTTTAGACTTGCTTGCCTGTCTTCCTCATGCCCAGCATATTACTAATCTTACAAACCCTCCATTATCCACTCTGGCAACCGTGAACTTGGCCAACATCAGCGCATGAACATGAGATCCAAGTTAGAAGAAGTGGGAGAAAGAGAGAAAGTACAAAGACAAAACAGATGGTTCCCAAACCTGTAAGAACATGTTGTATTTACCAGGCCTGACTGTTCGGATTGTCTTCTGCTCTAGACATGGGTTTCATTTGGTGCTAACAGGTCAGTGCCCACCCCTCGCCACACACACCCCCGCCCCCCACCTCCCCTTCACTTCCATCTGATGATTGGCGTATTGTTTAGAGCCGGTGAGGGATGATCTTGTGCTCTGGAGGAAGTTGGCAAGAAAGTTGGATTCTATAAAAAGAAACACGCGGTTGGGATACAGTTTCCTTTTCTGAGTCGAGCAAGGCAGAGTTGAGAGTCAGAAGTTCCAACCCAGAGGGTCAGGACAGACTCCAGGATTTCTTGAGTCACATCTGAAACATGTTCTCTAGACTCCTTTCTCTTCCCTGTTCTTAACCACTGGCCAACTGGGATCACACAACAGACACTAACTTCATCCCCAGTGGGGTGTTTCTTGTAAGGTACCTGTACCTTATCTTTTCCTACGCCATATCATCCCTCCTGATTCAGGTGAGTAACCCTAACCCTTCACAGAGAGATTCTGTTCATACTCTTGACTGGACTTGAGACACACGGGTACAAGTTTTTTCTCAAGGTGTTGTTATCCTTTATATTTTTCACCAGCCATCTGTCTCTCTCCACCTGGAACCTTCCGCTTTCTTCCCCATTCTGAAGAGCTCTCCTTAACAGGAACAGATGGAAAAGTGAACATTTTAATCAATCAATGGAATGTTCTGGTCACTCAATACCCAACAACTGTTTCTAGACAGTTTGAGTCTCTCCATCACCAGATTGGGGTTTTTTGTTTTGTTGGGGTTTCTTCTTCCTTAAACTGAATTCACCAGATGTTTTGGCAGTGCATAAACCTAGTTTCCCTGCCTTCCAGGTGCATGAAATAGGATCCAGTTCACAGATCATTGCCTCAGTCCCTTCAACCAAGTACACTTCATGGTTCCAGAGAATATCATAAAGACTAAAAATCATGTAAAGATCGAATCCAATGGTTGGTGATTTGGGATTCAATCTTACTTCGATGCAGACTTACTTATCTTAGGCTGCCGTAACAAATACCACAAGTGAGTGTTTTTAAAGAACAGAAATTTTATTTTCTCACAGTTTGAGAGGCTAAAAGTCCAAGCCAGGATCTCCTCTATTTCTCTTCCTCTGGGGGCCTCTTTCTTCGTGTTTGCTGACAGCCAGTCTTGTAGCTCCTGTTCCTGGAGGCAATGCTCACATGATGTCTGTCTGTCCCCTGAATGTGTGTTTATGTGTCTCTTCTGCTCTGTTTATAGGACACCACTTGGAAGTGATTAGGAGTCCTGGTGTGACGCTGTAGGATAAGTACTAGACTGCTAAGTGTAAGATCAGCAGTTCAAACCTACTAGCCGCTCTTCAGAAATCCTATACAGGGTCGCTATGAATCAGAACTGACTAGATAGCACTTACCAACAAACACTTAAAAGTGATTGGGTTTATGATTTACCCTAATCTGGTATGGTCTCATTCACAGAAGAAAACCCCAGTTTCCAAACAGGATCATATTCCCAGTGACAGGAATGGCTCAGTTCTCTAGAGCTGCTTTAACAGAAATACCACACATGGGCGGCTTTCACAAACAGAAATGTACTCTCTCACAGTTTAAGAGTCTACAAGTCCAAATTCTGAGCGCTAGCTCTGGAGGAAGGTCATTGTCTCCTTCCAGCATCTATTGGTCCAGGAATTCTTGGAGATCTCCATTATCTTGGCCTAGGAGCTTCACAGAGCAGGGACCCCAGGTCCAAAGGATGCATTCCACTTCTGGTTTTCCTTTCTTGGTGATAGAGGGTCCTTCTTCCTCTGCTCACCTCTCTTTCCTTTTATCTTACTGAGCAGATCTGTGTTCAGAAGACGGAATCTTCTGAACACAGACCTGCTCAATAAGATAAAAGGTATTTCAGGTCACACCCCTGGGAAACTCCCTTACATCAGATCAGGGTTGTAATGAGTTGAAAGGTACTTCTCTTATTGTTAAGTACTGTCAAGTTGGTTTCAACTCATAGTGACCCTTTATATGGTTTTCTAGGAGCTATGGTTTGAACCACCCAACTTGCAGTAAGTAGTCTGGTGCTTACCCAACAATGCCACCCTTAAGCCTCAATTAGTTTATTGTATCAGATCATATCATGGGGAATGACCAAACCACTAAGAATCAAGACTGAGCCAAGTTAACAATATTTGGGGTGGGGGGCACGATTCAATCCAGGAGAACCTGAGATTCATGAATATGAAAGAGATTTTTCCCCTTGTCACCTTACTCCATTATTTTGGCTAGCACTATGGGGTAGGCATTGAGCTTCTAACCATAAGGTCAGTGAGTGGTTCAAACCCATCAGCCACTCCGAGGGAGAAAGATAAGACAGTCTGGTCCTATAAATATTTACAATCTTGGAAACTCTGTATCAGATCGTTATGAGTCAGAATTGACTTGATGGCAGTGTTTTTTTTTTTTTTTTTTGGCTGTGTATCAGAAACCATGAAACAGCTCCTGAAACCCCTCTGTGAGGGGTGCAGCATAAAGGTGGCAGGCACCATGAATTAGCCACATCTAGAGGGAAATGACTCGGTCATTCTCCTCCTGCCTTTACAACTCCCCCTGAGCCAAAGCGGTTTTAAACTGAACTTCTTCATCAGCTCAACTCTCCCTCTGTCCCGTGCCCTGTTTTTTGCTTAGAACAAGCCTGAGCCTGCCTCGCCACCTCACCGAGCTCTGCCAAAATCCGCAAATGGCACAGAGCGCACATTTACCAGATGGAATGCAACATACATGTAAAGAAATGAGAGCCCCTCCAGGAAAGTTGGCAGTAGCTCTGGAATGCTTTAAACAGTGTGTGTGTGGGTAGCAAGAGAGAGCCCAGCGTCAACTGGGCTGCCTCGTTCTCAAGAGCTGTTTCTTTTACAGCCATGACCTGTTTTGCCAGTCAAAATAAATCCGGTGTTAAATGCCCCCTTTTACTGGCTCCCGATACCTTGGCAATGCAGTTTGAAATATGACCAGCTCTCATTGGAAAAAATGTCCTTTCAACTGAGCGGAGAGGATGTGTCCTTTCTGGCAGCTAAGTACGAGGGTCAGGGATGGCGGAATCTTCTGAACACAGATCTACTCAGGAAGTAGGAGGGCGAACCAGCTATGGAGTCAGTACCATTGGTTCTGAAGTCATGGCCTCTGAAAGATTCCTCAAGGACAAAGAGCGGCACCTTGGGAGCAGGGAGCTGAGTTCCGGGGCGTTCTGTCGCCTTGGGCTTCAGCAAGGAGCAATCAAATGGCAATGCAGGGTGGCTGGCTACTTCAAAAGGTACATTAGACCAGCCAGCATCTTCCTTCAGAGGGAAGAAAGCAGTGCTAATGAGGCTTAGCCACAGGTCAACTCACTTAAGGGCATTTATCTTTGTGGGGGGTGGGGGTGGGGTGAGGGAGGGACCCATGGCCAGAGGGACTCCACCACCAAAGCTGCATCTTACCACTTGGGTGAGAAGCAACCAGGATTTTTGTCCATAAGAGACTTCATAGCAGTCATTCATTAAGCAATTTCTACATGCCAGGCATATCAAAATGATCTCCTGCGTCATCCCATTATCTCCTCAAGTAAGCTCTGTTACTACCCTTCCCTTATGGATGAAGAAACAGAGGCTCAGAGAAATTGAGTCCCATGTCGAGGATCACACAGCTATGAAACGAGCAGGAATTTGAATGCTCTTAATCTGTCAGGCTGAATTTGCATCAACCATAAGAGCGTAAGGCACCAGTCCCATAGAACCATCTCCTTCATTCTCAGAAATGCCCACTAGAAGCAAATTGTTGCATCGAAGATGCCATAGGATATGTGAGTGTCCTGGGGGGCTGCTGCTAACAAATGACCGCACGTTGCATGGGCTGAAAACAAGAGAAATGTATTTGCTCACAGTTCTGAAGACCACAAGTCTGAGACTATGTCATCAGCAGAGCTGCACTCCCTCCAGAGATTCTAGAAGAGAACCCTTCTAAGAGTCTTCCAGCTTCCGGTGGTTGTTGGTTTCCTTGGTTTCATGGCTCTATTGCTGTAGTTCTTTCCTGTGTCTTCTTCACATTGCTTTCTGTCCTGTATGTCTCTTACAAGGACACTTGTCATGGGACACACACAGGGTCCCCAGATAATCCAGGATCATCCTATCTCTATAGTCCTAATTACATCCACAAAGACCCTTTATTCAAAGAAGTTCCCACCTTTATCCAAAGAAGATCTTGTTCATAGGTTCCAGGAATTGGACCTGAAACAAGGTATTGCATTTGGCAAATCTGCTGCACAAGACCTCTTTAGGGTGTCGAAGAGCAAAGATATCAGTTTGAGGACTAAAGTGTGCCTGATGCAAGCCATGGTATTTTCAATAACCTCATACAAGTTACGGTGTTGGAGGAGAATATTGAAAGTACCAGGGACTGCCAAAAGAACAAATAGATCTGTGTTGGAAGAAGTGCAGCCAGAGTGCTCCTTGGAGGCCAGGATGGCCAAACTTCATCTCTTATACTTCAGCCATATTATTAGACCAGTCATTGGACAAGGATATCATGTTTGGTAAAGTGGAGCATCAGCAAACAAGAGGAAGACCTCCAATGAGATGGATTGGCACAGTGGCAGCATCAATGGGCTCAAACACAACAATGATTGTGAGGTTGACTCAGAACCAGGCAGTGTTTCATTTTGTTGTACATAGGGTCACTATGAGTTGGTACCTAATTCAATGGCACCTAACAACACCAACAACAAATCTTCTGGGGTAAGTTTTCTATTACAAATCTATTACACAGGGAGTTGACAGGGATATGTGAGGTGATTTGTCCACTAAGGGGCTTTTCTAGTTTTGCAAATCTGCAAGATTCACTATTGAATTTTTATGTTTTAGTCACCCATGTCCTATTTTCAAGGTGATTATAGTAACAGCCAATATCTAATCAGTTTTCTCCTAGGTCCACAACTTAATAAGCACCATTTAGTCTTCAGAAATAAGGGGTATGGGTAGTTCAGTCTTCTTGTCTTCCACATAGGAAACCTGGTGTGGTGTTGTAGGATAAGCCCTGGATGGCTAACTACAAGGTCAGCAGTTCAAACCCACCAGCTGCTCCTCAGAAACCCTATACAGCGTGGCTATGAGTCAGAACTGTCTTGACAGCACTTAACAACAACAACAACATATAGGAAACCTGGGTTTGATCCCCGGCCAATGCATCTCACCTGTCAATGGTGGCTTTCATGTGGTTATGATGCTAAATAGGTGTTGGCAGTACCACCAGACTAAGATGGACTAGGAATACGGGCATGGTGATCTACTTCCCAAAGGCAGCCAGTGAGAACCCCATGGACCTCAATGGTCTGATTCACAGGAGATCATGGGGATGGCACAGAACTGGGTTGCGTTTCATTCTGCTCTATGTGGTGTCACAATGAGTTTGGGGTCAGCTTGACAACGAACAACACAACAGTTCATAGATATCCTGCAACAATAGACACTGCCCTATCCTCGCTGGACAGGAGGGGAAAAGAAAGTTGAGGGCTTCAGAGCCTTGTCCAAGGTCACAGTCAGGAACTGGTGGCGGTAGGACTGGAGCTCTCTCTCGTCATACTAACTCAGGAGACTGAATTGTTACACAGGGAGCAAAACTGCCTTTTCTTGTCAATTTGGGAATTAGTGGGGAGGCCATGATATAACATGGGGCTGGAGGTTTGGGACAATGGGACGATTGACTCCACATTTAGTGGCAGTGGTATACCGTGAAGTCGGTTTCAACTCACAGCGACCCTGTATAGGGTTTCCGAGGCTGTAAATCTTTACGGAAGAAGAAAGTCTCCTCTTTCTCCCATGGAATGGCTGGTAATTTCTGAACTGCTGACCTTGAGGTTTGCAGCCCGACTCGTAACTACTACACTCCCAAAGCTCCTGACACCATGTTTAGCCAAGACTTAGACTTGGGCAGAACATTCCATACAGGCTGAAAACTAATCGAGGCTCGTTGATTGGGAAGACAACCAAGGAGCTGGTGGATCTGATGGGGCTGAGGATCACTGTCCTCCTGGTCACCTCTCTTTCACGGCTGAAATTGGCGTCTTCCTGTAGGGATACAGCAAGTTGGAGGCAAACAAGAAATGCCCATTTAAATTGTCTTTTGAGATTTCAGTTCTGTAACATCTGTCAGTAGTATTGTTGTGAATGAGGAAGATTTTTCACTTTACTTTTGCGATCACCTGACCCAGAGAAGTTGTGGAGGACAAAATCGGAGCTGCTTCTCTGAGAATGGCTGACAATGGCAGCTGACTTTTGCTCATATTGTCTGGTGACCACATCAACCAGTTCAGTCTCCATGGCAAGCAAGATCTGGTTTCTCTTAAGATTGGAACTTTGTAAGCATTACATTGTTTGGGCTTCTCAACAACCTTTTGAAGCCCAGTTAATAAATGATCTGATCCAGTGCTCAGGGATACTGAGTCATTTGCCTAAATTTTAACAACCATCAAGAGCTAGAGCCGGGACTTGCTCCCTCCAGATCACCTGAGTTCCAAATCTGAGGTCTTAGAACCTGTGCAACTTTCTCCAAACTCATATAACAAGAATCCCCACTGCCTCCTTTTAAGGAAATGTTGGTAAGAAAAGGAGGAAATTCTCCACTCACTCATTCATTCATTCACGTATGTGCCCCTGTCTACACTGTGTGCCCGGAAAACCAAAAAGGAAAGCCCTTTGATCATGCATGTGCCCCTGTGTCTACACTGTGGCCCAGGCACCTTGCTAGACTGGGACCAGGAAGTCATGGTTCCTACCTTCAAGAGTCAGAAAAGAAATTACGTCAATTAATCTAGACACATGGCAGGAGAGAAGCAATGAAGACAGGGTCAGAAAAGGCTGTTCCCAGTGGAACGGAAGGCCCTTGAGTTGAGATTTGAAGGAAAAAGGGGTCAGTCGGGAAGGAAGGGTCAACCAGCGTTTGTAGTTGATGTTCAGCATACCAATATGGCTATGTAAAATATTTGATCCCTTCATGACCACTAACCAGTTTACCACCGAGTCAGCTCAGAATTATGCATGACCCTACATGTGTCAGAGTAGAATTTTGCTCCATAAGATTTTAATAGCTGACTTTTGGGAAATAAATTGCCAGGTCTTTCTTCCAAGGCACCTCTGGATGGAGTTGCACCTCCAGCATTTTGGTTAACAACTGAGTGTGTTTACTATATGTACCACCCAAGGACTCTTTTAGTCTGTCTTTATTCTGATTGGTAAATAGATAGCACCGCCCCTCTCCCTGAAGACTCTGCCTACTTTTCCGTGATGCTGAAACTAATGAGTCAACTAACACGTGGCCCCCAGGAGACTCCAGCAACCTGGTCCCGCTCTGCGGTCCTTTTCATTGTGCCGATCCCACGCAGTTGTACATATTATGATTTTTCCCTCTTGGACACAGGGAGCAATTGAGTAGGGAGAATCTGAGATTGGAACATGCTGATGGTCAACATGGCTGGAAAACAGGGTGCCATCGAAGTGCTGGGGTGAGGCTGAAAAGCTAAGAAAAGACAGCATAGAATCTATCTTGAGGACCATGCAGAACTTGGAGAGTTTTCCCACATACAGCTTTTACATGGAATCCTGACGTGGTGCTGTAAGATAAGCTCTGGGCTGTTAAACACGAGGTCTGTGATTCAGACCCACCAGCCGCTCCTTAAAAACCCTATACAGAGCCACTATGAGTCGGAACTGACTCAATGGTACTTTAACACCAACAATTGTATACAGAATATGTGCTCTTCTTAAGGATAGTTTGGCGAGCCTTAACACAAATATACATCCATGTAGCCAGCTCCCCTCTCACAACAGAGCATTGCTCCTCCTCCACCAAATTCCTAGGTGCCCCTTCACAAGAGCATTTTCAGCAGGGTAGTTACAAACGGTTTGCTCTTGGAAATCCGTTTGCTCATTTTCTGAGATCTTCTTGTGTGTTGCACACCGTTGTAGGTACTGAGAAGATGGGAGAGACACCTTCTGGTAGAGGACACCATCTTTTGGGAAGAGAAGACAGACACGTGTTGATCCATGGTCCGTAGGGCCAGCTTGGTGAGAGTGAGATTTATGCAGTTACATGGGGCCCCACACTTACTGCCTCCATCTTGAAATTCCCAATGCATTTGGAAGAAAGAACCTCATGTTTTCATTTTGCCCTGTGGTCATTGGTTGTTGTCAAGCTGATTCCTACTCATGGCAACCCCTTGTTTGCAAAGTAGGGTTTTCAAAGCTCTGGCCTTTCAGAAGCAGATCTCCAGGACTATCTTCTGAGGACACCTGGTGGGTTTGAACCACCAACTTTTGAGTCCTGAATAATATCCCAAAGGAAATTGGCAAGGACCCATGTGGAACCAGATGGGAAAAGACTTAACAGAGAAGATCCATTCAGAGGAGCAAGGAACCAAAGAAACTAGATGGACAGTGAATGTGTCAAAAAGGACCCAATTACTCCAAGTTCTCTATCAAGGGATAAAAGTAGGATTGTTGTTGTTGTTAAGTGCCTTTGAGTCGGTTCCGACCCATAGTGACCCTGGATAGGGTTTCTGAGACTGTAAATCTTTACGGAAGCAGAAAGCCACATCTTCCTCCCATGGAACGGCTGGCAATTTCAAACTGCTGACCTTAAGGTTCGCAGCCTGATTCGTAACCACTACGCTACCAGAGCACCTTAAAAGTAGGGTTTTGTTGTTGTTGTTGTTGTTGTTAAGTGCCATAGAGTCAGTTCCGACCCATAGCGATCCTGGATAGGGTTTCCAAGGAGCTTGTGAGCTGGTGAGCTTGAACCTCCAACTTTGAAGTTCAAACGGCTTTGCAGTCTGGTGCGTTAACCCACGGTGCCACACGTGGAGGCATTTTCTATGTATGTTCCTGTAACTTTCCCCACAGCACCAATAACTATGGTGGCGGTGGTGGAGTCGGTTCCTACTCATAGCGACCCTGTACAGGGTTTCTCAGGCTGTTAATCTTTATGGGAGCAGAAAGCCTCATCTTTCTTCCAGAACATTTGGCAGTTTCGAACTGCAGACCTTGAGGTTAGTAACCCAACTCATAGCCACTACGCTACCAGGCTCCTTCCAGTAACTGTATATGGGTTCAATTAATTACAATGCCTAGCACATCTGACAAAGCAAATATTAGCTCTCAAGGACTGAGGACACTTACATGTATTAAGCACAGATACAAATAATTAACAATAAGCTCACTGACTTTATTATCTTCTAATTAAGTAGGTGGAAAAATAGAAGAATTCTCACTTTCATCCACAGCAAAATGAAAACAAGAGGAATTCTAGACTTTTGCCTGCTTTAGAAATGGAAATGGTATATGTAAAAAGAGAGATCTGGTTTAGTGAATTTTAATTTGTGCTGCTGATGAATTTAATCAGCCTTCTTTCTGCTGACGTCAAAACCAAAATAAGTCCCTTGGTCCCTACTTCTCCCTGCTGGGGCCAGATGTCCAATGGGAAGTTGTTGGCAGAGCACTTCCAAGAGCTGTAATTACCAGAGGCGAGATGAGCCAAGTTGGTTGGTGACATTCCTTTAAAAGAAAATCCATCTTCATGGTCTTCAAACCCACATCTCCAGAATTTTGGAGCGAAGCAAAGAAGGGGTTGAAAGGAGTCCGCTTGGTTCTTATTAGTTCCTCTCCCTTCAAGGGACTCTGGAGTTGAACAGTTCAATTGAAAACCCAAAAATAAATACCTGTGCTGCAATGACATTGCCAAAGAATTTTCCCCAAAGCCAAGGACTCGGGAAACAAATATATTCCTGACTTGTACTGGGAAAAAACGACTTTTGCAATGATCTGAATCACTTGGCCCTAAAATCTCGAGTTGGATCTGGTTAAGGAGTCCCTGGGTGGTGCTAACAGTTAATGTACTCTACTGCCAGCTGAAAGTTTGGCAGCTTGAGTCCCCCAGAGGTACCTCAGAAGAAAGAACTGGCAATCTGCTTCTGAAAAAATCAGCCATTGGAAACCCTGTGGGGGATGGGTCTACTCTGTCACACTCTAGTCATCGCAAGTCAGAGTTGACTCAACTGGTCAGTGTTTTGGGCTTATCAGTTCTCTGCATGGCTCTGAAGCTATTGTACTATTGTGTTATAACCTCATTACCTTTGGTGGCCTTTAAGATTCATTGCAAATCACTCGGGAATCTTAATAGTTTCCCTCTGGCTGACTTTCTATTTAATCCTGATCAGGCCCTACAGGGGAACACACTGTAAGCATCTTGACGTTAACCAAGTTTACTTTCGTTGTATTGTTGTTGTTGCTAAGTGCCGTCCAGTCGATTCCAACCCATAGTGACCCTGTATAGGGTTTCCAAGGAGCAGCGGGTGAGCTTGAACCACTGACTTTGCAGTTCAAACGACGGTGCAGTCTGATGCATTAGCCCACAGCGCCACACCAGGACTCCACTGTGATTGTATGAAAACAATCCATTGCACTTTAGGATACTCTTGATTTTATAATGATATGCAATGTATAGCTTTCATAGGATCTTTCTCACCCTGGTCTTCTTGTTGTTGTTAAGTCCTGTTGACTCTGTTCTGATTCATAGTGATCCTGTATAGGTTTTCAAGGCTGTAAATCTTTTGGGGAGAAGAAAGCCTCTTGTGGTTCGCAGTCCAGTGCTTATCCTACAGAGCTTTCGTGCAAGAGTCATGTTGGCCTGATCTCTGTCTTCCAAGTGATACAAATCTCAGGTTGGGCAGAAAACCCCAGCTGTCTCAGAATAAAATCCAAAGTCCTCACAGTGGCCTACACAGGGGTCCACAGATCCCCTTCTGCTTGGACTCACAACCTGTATCCAGTTGCCTGGTCTCCTTGATGCTCAGGATATGTGAGCATGCCAGCATTTCCTGCCTCAGGGACTCTGAAACGTCTCTTCCCTCTTCCTGGAACCTTTCCCTCTAGAGAGTCACCTGCGTGATGCTCTTTCTTCCTTCAAACATTTGTTCAAATAGCTCCTTCTCAGTGACACTTAAGTGGACCACAGTTTAAAATTCAACCCTTCCCTCAGGATTCCTTTTCTATTGTTGTTTCTTCATCACCAAAAAACTCAAAATGGTCACTGACATCAATGCCAACTCAAAGCAACCCTATGTTGTTGTTGTTAGGTGCCATCGAGTTGGTACTGACTCATAGTGACCCTATGCACAACAGAGTGAACCACTGCCCGAACCTGGGCCAACCTCAAAATCATTGCCATGCTTGAGCCCACTGATGCTGCCACTCTGCCAATCCATCATACTGGGGGTCTTCCTCTTTTTCTCTGACCCTCCACCTTACCTAACATGATATCCTTCTCCAGTGACTGGTCCCTCCTGACAATATGTCCGAAGTATGAGAGACAAAATTTGGCCATCTTGGCCTCCAAGGAGCGCGCTCTGGCTTCACTTCTTTCAACACAGATCTATTTTGTTCTTTTGGCAACCCATGATACTTTCAATATCCTCCTCCAACACCATAACTCAACAGCATCAATTCTTGTATGGTCTTCTTTATTCACTGTCTAGCTTTTGCATGCATATGAGGTTATTGAAAATACCATGGCTTGCTTCAGGCGCACCTTAGTCCTCAAACTGGCAACACTATAGGACAAAGTATAACTGTAGGATTTCCAAGGCTGTAAGTCTTCATGGATTGCAGCGTGACCAGCAGATGCCAACTGCCAGACTTTCAGTTAGCAGCCCAGTGCTTACCCAACGGCACCACCAGGGAGCCTTGCAATTACTATATTTATTGTATATTGTCTGTCTATCCCCACAAAGGCATGGACTTTTTTTTTTTTTGTCTGTTTTCTTTGGTACTGAGAGCAGTATGTGGTGCATAAATGTTTGTTGAATGAATGAGTGAATCACCCATGAAGCACGCCCTATAACTAGTCCCATATTACAGAGGGAAAAACAAAGGGGCTCAAGAGGCATTAGCTACCATCCCCAAGGTAGCTTAGTTCATAGCAGAGTTGAGACTTGAATCCAGGTCCTGCTGTCCCATAGCCACTTAACCACAATACTTTCCTGGTTACACGTGAAGCCTACTTATGGTATGCTGAGCCTCACAAGCTACCATTCAACAGAAGCCCACTCCCAGACTTGACTCCCCAGGCAGGAGCTGGTCTGAAATGTGAACAGCTCAGGGTGAATGCTCATTATGCTGCGTTTAGAATCAGGACTGATGCATTTCCACAAACGTAACAGAGACGGAATCTTAGATGAGAAGTCCAGAATTAATCATTTAATTAGTGTATTTTGAACAACGGTCCCCAAATGTTCATGGAATAGCAATATTTGGGATATTCTAAAAGAAGTGGTAAGTTACCAGATGGTTTTTTTTTTTAAGTATAGATAAGGCAATTGGCTGGTAATTATCTTCATCTGAGTCCTTAACTGCCTAAGCTCAGGGGGCATAATGAAAATACTCAAGGGAAATTTTTCCTAGTGATAGTATATCTGCCGTGGTCAGGAGATTGGCTTTAAGGATAAATATTAGATTTAAAAATAAATATTTTAGAGATATATATTAGTAAGTTAAACACAGAATTACCATCTGATGCAACAATTTCACTCCTGGGTGTGGACCTCAAAGGACTGAAAACAGGTGTTCAACCAAAAGCACACATACAAATGTTCATAGCAGAATTATTTACAATAGCCAAAAAACTAGAAGCAACCCAAATATCCATCAAAGGATTAATGGATAAACAAACACGTGACATATGGATACAACAGAATATTAATCGGCTGTAGCAAGGGGTGCTACAACATAGCTACAAGGTTTGCGCATGAGGGTTTGGGAAACACCCAGACTCACATGCCATTTCTTCTGGCTGAGCTCCAGAGACACCAAAGATAATGCATGTGAGATATTGCTGTTGTTAAGTGCTGTCTAGTGAGTTCCGACTCATAGCAACCCTGTATAGGGTTTCCAAGAAGCGGCTGGTGGGTTTGACCCACCAACCTTCCAGTTCAAACCAACCTTATGGTCTGGTGCTTACCCTACAGCGCGATAGCAGGGCTCTATATGCATTCTTAGCACATAACAAAACTCTTGTCTCTCAATTCTGCTCTGGACCACGCTCTGTCTGTCAATGGAACATCCCAGGTTCCTCCCCAGGTGAAACTTTGTCTTGCTAACTTTGGATATGTCATTGGGAAGGATCAGTGGTTAGGAAGGGACATCCTGTTTGGTAAAGCAGAGGGTCAGGGAACACGAGGCAAACTCTCCATGAGACGGATTAACACTACAGCTGTTAGGATGGACTCAAACATCGGAGAGGATGACATAGGACTAGGCAGTGTTTCGTTCTGTTCGGCATAAGGTTGCTATGATCCAATGGCAGATAACAACTAGAACATGGATGAACTTTGAAAACATGATACTGAGTGGAAGAAGTCAGACACAGAAGGCCACATCAGACATGATTCCATGTAGATGAAGCATGCAGCGTACGCACGTCTCTAGAAGCAGACTACAGTCAGTGGGTGTCAGAGGCTGCGGTCACAGGGAGATGGAGAGTGGCTGCTTCATGGAGATTGGGCTTCCTTTGGGGTGATGAGAAAGATCTGGAAGTAGATAATATTCATGGTTGCATAACATTATGTATATATTGTAATGGTTCTGAATTGTCCACTTTAGGACAATTAAAATGTTAAATGTTATACGTGTTTTACCATAGTAATAATTACAAGGCAACACAGTGACTCTGTAGAATAAGCACTTGACTGTGAAACAAAAGATCATCAGCTCAAGCCCACCAGCCACTCTGCAGAAGAAACCTGAGTCATTTTCCCTTGAAAATGTTCACAACCTCAGAAACCATATATAGGATCGCTATGGGTCAGAATCGACTCCGTGACACTTAACAACAACAATAATGATAATGAAAGTAAGTCTTGAAATTTTAGCTTTGGCACCAGGATGTTTTGGGTTGATTCTGATTTAATAGACAGGTCCTAAGGAGTAAGTCCCTTCATGACAAGTGTTAACTAAGAAGATCTATGATGCACCAGAATGTTGTTTTTGTTGTTAGGTGCCATCAAGTCAGCACCAACTCATAATGACCATATACACAACAGAACAAAACACTGCCTGGTCCCATGTCAACCTCATAATTGTTGCTAAACCTAAGCCCATTGCTGCTGCCACTGTGCTAATCCATTTCATTGGGGGTCTTCATCTTTTTCTCCGACACTCCACTTTATCAAACATGATATCCTTTTCCAGGGATTAGTTCCTCCTGACGATATATCCGAAGTATGAGAGATGAAGTCTGGCCATCCTGGCTTCCAATAAGCAATCTGGCTGTACTTCTTTCAACACAGATTGATTTGTTCTTTTGGCAGTCCATGGTACTTTTAATATTCTCCTCCAACACTGTAACTGAAAGGCATCACTTCTTCTGTGGTCTTCCTTATCTACTGACCAACTGCCACATGCACTAAGGTTATTGAAAATACTATGGCTTGGATCAGGTGCACGTTAGTCATCAAACTAACATTTTTGCTCTTCAACACTTTAAAGAGGTCTTATGCTACAGATTTGCCTACTGCAATATGTTGTTTCATTTCTTGACTGCTGCTTCCATGAGTGCTAATGGTTGATCCGAGCAAAATGAAGTCTTTCAAACACTTCCATCTTCTCCATTTATATGAATGTTGTTTATTGGTCCAGTGGTGAGGATTTTTGTTTTCTTTACATTGAGAGGTTCAAGCCATCCATATACTGTGGTCTTTGATTTTCATCAGTAAATATTTTAAGTCCTCTTTGCATTCAGCAAGCAATGTTGTGTCATCTGCATATTGCAGGTTGTTAATAAGTCTTCCTCCTATGCTGATGCCACACTTTTCTTCATATAATCCAGCTTCTCAAATTATTTGCTCAACACATCGATTGAATTAAGTATGGAGAAAGACTACAATCCTGGCACACACCTTTCCTAATTTTAAACCACTCGGTATTCCCTTGTTCTGTTCAAACAACAGCTTCTTGGTCTATGTCCTCATGAACACAATTAAGTGTTCCAGAACACTCATTCTCTGCAATGGTGTCCACAGTTTGTCATGATCCACATAATTGAAAGCCTTAGCATAGTCAATAAAATACAAATAAGGTCTTTCTGGTATTCTCTGCTTTCAGCCAAGATCCATCTGCATCAGCAATAATATCCCTCGTTCTACATCCTCTTCTGAATCCAGCTTGAACCTCTGGAAGTTCTCTGTCAACGTATGGTTGCAGCAGTTTTGAAAGATTTTACTTGCATGTGGTATTAATATTGTCTTATGATTTCTGCATTCCGTTGGGTCATCTCTCTTTGGAATGGGCACACCTATGGATCGCTCTATTTGAATTGTAAGCCCTGTGTAGCCAAGAGCTGACCCTCAGTATTATCAAGGATGGTGGTGTACCTAGCACAGTTTCATTTAAACATTCCTAAAAAACAGTTCTTTATTTTCTTGTGCATTACCATAGTTATATATCCTTGTTGTAAAAACTTGTAAATAATGCTAAAGGGAAGTCTACCCTCTCACCTGCACCATCCCCACTCCTTACTTTAGCCAGTGCCATCTCCTACCTGGTGTCTATCCTTTCAGACCTTTTGCTATTGATATACATTTACACATAAATGTGTATATCATTGTTGCAGCTTTCTGTTTAATTTTTTTTTTTACAAAACCTGAGCAAACACTCTATGTATTGGTCTGCAGCTCGTTTTTTCCACTCGATACCATGTCAATTAAACACCCTACCATCTCTGTTACAGTCTGTTTCTAGAAATGCTTGCAGACTTACCACTTCTCCAGGGCCACAGAACAGGGATGCATCAGCATTTATTCAACCAGACCACTCTTGTCAGAGATTTACCTTCCCTCCCATTTTTCCACCACCACAAACCAAGCTGTGAGAAACACCCTTTTCACATATTCTTGTATACTTGTGGGAGTTTTCCCGTGGGAGAGATTCCTAGAAATGAAATTGCTGGGTACAAGTAAAATTCTTTCCTGCTCTGTGACTTTTTGCACAGCACGTCAGCTTGGACACCAGTGTAGATGGTCTCTGTCTGGAAGACAAAAAAGCTAGAGTTTGTGATCCGGCTTTGCTTAGCTCTGCCTTCCACTCTGCATCTTGCAATGGCAGCGATTTTCATTCATTTTATACGCTCACTGTCTCTAGATTGACTCCAGCAGAGGGAAAAGAAATCAAGTCCTTCTGTGCCATTCTTCAAACATTGAGAGGAAATTGATTTTCCACATGGGTCATAGCCAAGCAAGGGATGTGTCTGCACATAAGGCCACGATGGGCTATTACTATAAGGGCTTGCAACAATTAGACCCAGCCCAACTTGAGATATTTTATTAGCACAGGCAATTCCTCATCAGACTAACACTGCAAATTACCCAAAGCAGCAGCAATTCTAAAATAAGATTTCATCATCATCCCTTTTACAGGGAAGAACTTGTGGAGACTTGAAACATCAGTAGGAAAGAAAAGTTTTCTTTTCCTGAGCAGAGACAAAAGGTAGTTTGGTCCAAGAAGCTGATAGTTTGCTTTGCCTCTCTGCTCTTATATTTCTAGTATACATTCTCATGGCATCAGCTGGGATGGTGTCACCTGCAAATAACAGAAACACAGTCTCAAAACAGCTCTGATAATATTGTAAAGTCATATACCTCTTATACCAGGAAATTCAAAGGTGGGGCAGATTTGGTATTGGCTGACTCTGCAGTTCAACAATGTTATGGAGAATCTAGGTTCTTTCCCAAAGTGGTTAAGAGAACTGTCTGGTATTGAATTTTAAGTGCATTTCCTAATAGCTGTATTGTTGTTATTATGTGCCGTGGAGTCGGTTCCCACTCATAGTGACCCTGTATAGGGTTTCTGAGGCTGTAAATCTTTACAGGAGCAGAAAACATCATCTTTCTCCTGCGGAGCAGCTGGTAGTTTCGAAATGCTGACCTTGCTGTGTGGCCATGGACAAATTACTTAACCTCTCTGAGCCTCATCATTCTCATCTGTGGAAAAGCTGGTAACACAGTGTATGTACCGTTATAGGGTTGTTTCAAAAGTTAAAGGAGGAGTCAAAGAACTTTCTCTATAAATGGCCAGATACTAAATATTATAGGCTTTGCAGACATGTCATTTCTGTTGCAACTACTCATCTGCTACTGTATGGCCCAATGTTGTTGTTGTTATGTACCGTGAAGTCAGTTTTAACTCGTAGTGGCCCTACGTGAGTAGCCTCATAGAGTTTCTGTAGGCTGAAATCTTTACAAGAGACCACCAGGGTACCACTGGAGGGTTCAAACCACCAACCTTTGGTTAGCAGCTGAGTGCTTAACCATTTCACCTCCAAAATCAACCCAAATTCTCTGTTGTCTGGTCTTTTCTGACTCGTAGCAGCCCTGTAGGACAGAATAGAACTCCATAGCATTTCTGAGGCTGTAAGTCTTTATAGAAGCAGACTGCCACATTTTTCTCCCACAGAGCCGATGATGGGTTCCAACTGCCTAACTTTTGGTTAGCAATCCAAGGCTTACCTCACTGTACACCAGGGCTCCTTATTGTACCACCAGAAATCCTTAAAACAATCACGGTGGTGGTGGAGTTGGTGGTGATGTTGGTTATGTGCCAGAAAGTCGGTTCCAACTCATAGCCACCCTGTATAGGGTTTCTGAGGCCATAAATCTTTAAAAAAGCAGAAAGCCTCATCTTTCTCCTCAGGAGCAGCTGGTAGATCCAAACTGCTGACCTTGTGGTTAACAGCCCAACTGGCAACCCTTTAAGCTACTTGTTCCTGTTGTTAAGTGTCATTGAGTCGGTTCCAACCTACAGCCCCCCTGTATAGGGTTTCCAAGGAACGGCTGGTGAGCTTGAACCACAATCTTGCAGTTCAAACGACTTTGCAGTCCAGTGCTTTAACCTCAGCATTAACCGTAGCTCTCCCACCCCCGGACTCTACTATGATATGTTGTTGTCATGTGCTGTTGAGTCAATTCCGACCCATAGTGACGCTATATAGGGTTTCCAAGGAGCCGCTGGTGAGTTTAAACCACCAACCTTGTTTGAACCACCAACCTTGCAGTTCAAAAGACTTTGTAGTCTGACACATTAGCCCACAGCGCCACATCAGGGCTCCTCCACTAGGGCGCCTTTAAAACAACTGCTGTTGTTGTTAAAAGGCCCTCGAGTCGGTTTCAACTCATAGTGACCCTGTATAGGGTTTCCAAGGATCAGCTGGAGGGTTAGCAGTCCCGTGCTTATCCCATAGTACCACACCAGTACTACAAAACTTTAGAGAACAGACTTAAAGGCAGGGGTAGATGCCTGGAAGCATAGAGAACAATTTAGCTGAGGGGCTTTTACCTATGGTGTCTGAAGGGTCTGCTTCTATGTGGCCCACATGGCCCCAGCCTGAACCGGAAGCATTTCAAAGACTTTTGACAGGTTACTATCACCCTCTCTCACCATCTTAGCTTTCTAAGGGTTAGATTCCTCTCATTCTGACTTTGTGACGCAGCTCCCTTATGATTAGTAGTCCAGTGCTTATCCCACAGCACCACACCAGGACTCCAAAACTTTAAATAGACATTTAAGGATTCATATATATATATTTGTTACTGTAGTTAAGTGCTGTTGTAGTTGTTGTTGTTGTTAAGTGCCATCGAGTCGATTCTGACCCATAGCAACCCATAGGGTTTCTGAGGAGCAGCTGGTAAACTTGAACTGACGACCTTGCAGTTCAAACGGCTTTACAGTCTAGCGCATTAACCCACAGCGCCACACCAGGAGCCCAAGTGCTGTTGAGTTGGTTCCAATTCAGGGTGCCCCTGTATAGGATTTCCAAAGAGCAGCTGGTGCGCTTGAACTGCCAACCTTGCAGTTAGCAGTCCAGCATTTGTCTAGCAACTCCATACTAGGACTCCATAAAAATGTATATATACATGTACACTAACAGTGAGCCTTATCACCATCCAGCTGACCTTCAAATCTTTCAATAGCCTCTGTGGTCACAACTCATTGAATTGTAAGAATGCTAAGGAACTTTATAGTGCTTTTGAGTTTACTGCACCTTCATGTCTGTTACCTCTTCTGACTTTCACAGTTCCTGGAGGCAAGGGCTTTGCTCCTTAGTCTCTGGGAGGAGGACTGGCAGGCCCAGGAACGTGTAGTTAGCCATGAAGCTGGAGCTCTGGTCCCTGTTTCAGGCCTCCCTATTCTGGGCTCTTTGCCACCTACCACCTGGTTGCAGCGACAGTAACAGTAGCAGCAGTGGCATCCCGGAGGGAGTTGGTGGCAAAGAAGGCTTAGGTGGCAAGGCTACCAGGGGGAATTGTCTGAGAGTCCATCCTGCCTTAAAACCTCTGCTTTGGGTGAAGACATTTAGATATAATTCACGATTTTCTTTGGATTATCCACAGTTTTCAGACCATGAAATCTCAGGAGGTGATAAAATAATGCCAGTGCCAGCTGTTGACAAGTTGATTCCAACTCAAGTCTCCCCCATGCGTGCAGAATAGAACTGCTCCATAGAGATTTCAAGACAGTGACTACTCAGAAGGCAATCACCAGGTCTTTCTTCTGAGGTGCCTCTGGGTGGCTTTGAACTGCCAACCTTTTGGTTTTTCGTTGAGCACTTGGCTGTTTTTGCTACCCAGGGATGCCAATATAATAATGGGTATAATTATTCTGATGAAACACAGACCTGCCTTTTTCTGAACTTAAAGGGAAACATTATCTGTTCATATTTAAGTCAATTGCGTATGTATCTGTTTTCACTTAAATTCTAATTTTGACTTGTTGACCTGTAAGAGAGAAAAAGGGAGCTCCTCCCGAACCTCAGACAAGAGACAATGAAAAAAACTATGGTGTACCCAAGGGAAGGAATAATTTGGCACAATTATTTGGTATAATGCTTATGAGGAATTTTTAATACCGTGAGAACACTCTGAAGATACAACATTAAGGAATAAAAGTAAGACACAGAACTACATATAGAGATGATCTCAACCCTGTATTAAACCCAGTAGAAAATAAGGTAAATAGCAAAGAAACCAAAATGGAAACTGAATTGCCTTTGGATGGTGTGGTCATGAGAGGCTCCCTGCCAACCTCATTATCCTTTTTCTACACCTTTCAGTCAGTCTGCAATACTCATTTTTGTCATCAAAGGAAAACATAAAGCAGAAACCAGGGTAGACTGGGTCGTTTTGCAGGCTAAGCTTTCTTACTATAGAGAAAGATCTGGCAGGAAAGAACTAAGTAAAGCAACGTGGTGTTTGTGGAGTGGAGGGACGACAATCACAACTTGAAGGATATTTCTCCAGTCCATCCAGCTGTGCAGCCTCGTCACCGCTGGCCAGCAAGTAACCAATGGACAGGCTCCTCCAGATAGAGTCAGAAACTCACTTGCTGTATGACTTTGAGAAAGCTAACCCTTCTGCTCCTCAGTGTCTTCATCGGTTACATGAGGCTAATATAGAAAATTCTTTCAACCATATAGTTGGTGGTGGTTATGTGCCGTGGAGTTAATTCCAACTCATAGCGACCCTGTATAGGGAGGAGTTCTGAGGCTGTAAGTCTTCACAGGAAGAGAAAATCTCATCATTCTCTTGGGAACGGCTGGTAGTTTCGAACTGTTGATCTTGAGGTAAGCAGCCCTACTAGTAACCACTGTGCTACTATATAGTGAGTTGAATACCTACTGTCCTAGGAGAAGTCCTGGTGTGGTGCCATAGGGTAAGCACTGGACTGCTAATCACAAGGTTGGCATTTCTTCAGAAACTCTATAGGGTTGCTATGAGTGGGAACTGACTAGTTGGAACTTAATAACAACAACAACAACAACTAGCCTAGAAAGGATTCCTAGTAGCACAATGGATAAGCACTCAGCTGCTAAGTGAAAGGTCAGTGGTTCGAACCTACTCAGCAGCTCAGTGCAAGATAGACCGGGTGATCTGCTCCCATAAAGACTATTGTTAAGTGACATCAAGTCTATTCAGACTTATAACAACCCTGCAAAGGCTTTCCTAGGAGCAGCTGGTGGGTTTGATCTACTGACCTGTGGTTAGCAGTCCAGTGCTTACCCTACAGTGCCACACCAGGACTCCTCCTAGGTAGGTACTCAGGACCCATCATGATTACAGCTTAGGAAGTCCTATGGGACAATGTTACGCTGTCACATGGGTTACTATGAGTTTGAATCCACCCGACAGCACCTCACAACCATGCTTGGAGTCCTGGTGCGGCCCTGTAGGATAAGCACTGGACTGTTGACCACAAACTTGGTGGTTCACACCCACCAGTTGCTCCTCGGAAACCCTATGCAGAGTTGCTATGAGTCGGAACTGACTTGATGGCACTTAACAACAACTACCATCCTAGGTTCCAGGAATGATCAAGGACACACAGCCCTGCCATTCAGTAGCTTTCAAGTGAGCTATTAAGGTGAAGAAGGAGCTCTGGTAGTGTATTGGGTTATGAGTCAGGATGCTGACCTTAAAGCCATCAGTTCAAAGCTACGAGCTTCTCCTTGGAAGAAAGGTGAGATTTTTCTCTTCCCGTAAAGATTTATAGTCTCGGAAACCCTATACAGGGTCACTATGAGTGGGAACCAACTCCATGGCACATAATCACTATCACCACCACCTTTAGGGTGAAGAATGGAGGCGCTGAGTGGGAGGTCTGTGTGTGCAAAGGCCCTGAGGCAGTTAAGTGCTTGGCACTTTCCACAGGAAAGGAAGGGATCTTAGTGCCTGGAGCTTAGTGAGTGACAGGAGAATGGGAGCAGATCAGGAAGAGGTGGGCAGAAGCCAGGCCTTGCAGGCCAGGGCAAGGAACTTGGATTTTATTCTAAGTACAATGGGAAGCCACTTAAGGGTTTTTAGCCACAGACTAGCATGGTCTGATTTAGGGTTTATGACTTAAAAAGGCCACTCTGGGTGCTGTGTAGAGAATGGATTGCAGGATTGTATGAGCTGATCAATACACAAAAGCACTTAACATGGGGTCTGGCAGAAAGTAAGTGTCGTAATAAGCGGTAGCTGTTTGTCATTATCATCATCATTATTACTACCACCACTATTTTGACTGCCTAGAGCTGGGTCATGATCCTTGAACATTTGACTTCCCACGGTATTGACAAGGCATTCAGATGAGCCAGTGAATTTTCCAACGAGTTCTCCAGGTGTTTTCTCATCCTCAGAGAAGTGATGGTTAAAAGCCAAACACAAGCCGGTACCTGCAACCGAAAACAACAGTGTTGAATCCAGAACAGGCCTGAATCCAGTGTTGTTGTGGGTTTTTTTTTTTTTTTAACCCTTTTGGAGGTAAGTGCTGGTGGTCTCATAGCACAAAGAAGACTGTGGGGAGGGGGGCGGGAGTCTTGATGACAGGCTTGAGCCGCCACCAAAGCACTCATTGAACACAAGCCTCGTTGTGAAATCCAATATATCTGAATATATTTAAAAATACTTCTTCTCCTGCCAAATCTTCTGTCCTCAAGACTCGGCTCAGAGATGATTTTCTCAGGGGATCCTACTGTGACCAGCCCCAGCCCCCAGCCCCCATTAAGGCTGTCTTCTCCTCCCTGTGTTCCTGGAAGCTTGGGAGGGTCACAGCATAACTCCGATCACTCTGGGTCATGTGTGTGTCCTCAGCCAGACTCTGATATCCAATAGCCATCTGTGTTGTTGTTAGGTGCCATCGAGTCAGTACCAACTCATAGCGACCTTATGCACAGCAGAACGAAATACTGCCCGATTCTGGGCCAACCTCACTACTGTTGCCATGCTTGAATCCATCAATGTTGCCACCTAGCCAGTCCATCCCGTTGGGGGTCTTCCTCTTTTTCTCTGACCCTCTACCTTACCAAACATGATCTCTTTCTCCAGTGAGTGGTCCCTCCTGACAATATGTCCAAAGTATGAAAGACAAAGTTTGGCCATCTTAGCCTCCAAGGAACACTCTGGCTGTACTTCTTCCAAAATGGATCTATTGGTTCTTTTGGCAGCCCATGGTACTTTTAATCTGTGTAAATTAATGTGAACAAAACAGAATTGAAAACTGAGTTCCTGCATCACAGTAGCCATGCTTCAAGTGCTCAGTCATCAGCTGTGAGCACTGTATTGGACAGCACAATTGTTGAATGTTTCCATCATTCCAGAAAGTTCTATTGGACAGCACTGCCCTATGAGGCAAGAGCCGCATGTATTAAGTTTGGATTGACAAAGTGTTTGAAACATATACTTGAAAGGCAAGCTGGCTTCAGTTAAAATCCCAGCTCCTAGACCAAGTGATTCAAATTCCCTATGCTAGATGTGTAGCGTGGAGTCTTGATGTGGTACCATAGAATAAGTACTGGATTGCTAACCCTGTGAGGTTGGAGGTTCAAGCCCACTAGCCATTCTTGGAAACCCCATGCAGGGTTGCTATGAGTCGGAAATGACTTGACAGCACTTAACAACAACAACAATAACAACTGCATAGCATATGAGTTCCTGAGCCTTGGGAACAACACTCAAATACTAGCTGAAAGGTGGGTGGTTCAAACCCATCCAGAGGTGTCTTAGAAAACAGGCCTAGTAACCTGCTTCTGAAAGGTGTGTACTCTGCACACCTGGGGTAGTGAATTGAAACCAAATTGCAAATAACTAGAAGAACACCTCATAGTGTGGTTATGAAGATTATATAAGTAAATGCATATAAAGGTGTGGCACTGTAGGATAAGCACTGTTGAATGTTAACCACAAAGTCAGTGGTTCAAACCCACCAGCCGCTCCTCGAAAACCCTATACCGGGTTGCTATGTGTTGAGACCCATTCAACAGCACTTAGCAACAAGAACAATAGTACTAAATGCATTGTTGTTGTTAAGTGCCATCGAGTTGGTTTTGACCCATAGCAACGCTGTAGAGGGTTCCCAAGGAGCAACTGGTGAGCTTGAACTACCAACCTTGCAGTTCAAGCCTACTTTGCAGTCTAGCGCATTAACCCACAGCGCCACACCAGGGCTCCGAATGCATAGTAGGCACCAAGCAAATGTTACCTACTATCATCATCCCTCAGTCAAATGACCAGTGCATAGTAAGCACCTGCTAAATATTTCCTGGTTGCCTGAATGAATGAATTTTGGCTTTAAGCAGAGAGAAATATCTCTTTTGAAACCAATATGATTGCTATTCATAATAATAGCTTCTACTTATTCAGTACTGAATGTGTGCCAGGATCTCTTGTAAGTGCTTTGCACACACTCCTCCCAGCAGCCTCTGAGGAAAGTACTATTCTTAACCATCCCCTTTTAGAGATGAGGAAACGGAGGCTCAGGGAGATGAAGCAATTGCCCTAAGGAGAGCTGGGATTTGAAGCTGTGGCCCTGCTTTGATGGAGGGAGGCATTATTGCTTTTAGATTATTGGCTGCCATGAGTGCTTTTTGATATGTTGATATCTGACCTTCCTGGCTCTCTCAGGTTCTTCTCTCTTGGAGGGTTAGAGGCAAATGCAGGCAGGGACTGTGACATGCTCATTCCTCCCTCGTCCTTGGGAACCATTGGGGTTCCCCATTCTAAGAACACACCTGCAAGGAAGAAGGTAGCCTGTTCAGTTTCCTTTCTTGTACACAGAAAGACTTTTGACCTGGTTTCTCAGATTCTTTTCTTTCTCCATCCCTCCCCAGGGATGGGGCCCGCTCTCTATGCCCACCCACCCCCCTCCCCACCTGCCCACACACACCACTGAGCAATGGCAAAGAAGCAGACAAGAGTGCCTTTCTTCAAAGTGGTCCGCCTTCATCTCATAAATTCTCAGCTCCAACCTGATTGGATGCCTCGAAAACAAGCTAGGCCCCCGCTCTGCTCCTCAGATACAAAGTGAGTTGTGTACAGTCTGCCGACGTGAGGTCAAGCACAGGGGCCTTTGCCTCTCAGAAATCCCAAAGGACAAAATACCAGAGGGCTCCAACACAGTGACTGACTGCGGGGTCACAGGATCAAAATTATCTATGGCAAGACAAAGGAAAGCAGATAGCTAGGGAAACCAAGACAATGAAGAGGAAATGTGGACAGAATTCTCCAGCCATTTCTAACCTGAGGGCTTAAAGGATATTTAACCCTTTGCCCCCCTAACTTTTTAACTTCCAGCCCAAATAGCATCTGTGGACGTACTGGGAGAGTGCCCAAACAATGAAGTAATGTTCCCAATTCAACTTTCCCAGTAGTTCCTTTTCCACTCTCAGGAACTTGCTTTTCTCATGGAGCAGTATTCCAATGTGTCCAATTTTTAGACACTAAAATTAGACCAACTGTGCATGCTAATTCTGTAGACACAACCCAGCTTGTGCAAATGTCCCTCTCTTCCATTTCTGGGTGAATTTTTGCATATTGCAGGCTGCCAATTTTGTTGAGTGTGCTTGGGGGGGCGCGGGGAGAGAGAAGTTTAAAATCATCTAGTCTTTCATGGTGAAAGAAAGGTCACAGAAACGAGCATCCTAACTGAAAGAGAATATAGCACAGGGCACTTTCAAGCAAAGAAAAAAAAACTGAGGCAAACGCACCCCACACAGAAAACACTGAGCACAGCAGAAAGAATGTGAACTGTTGTTTCTTGTATGTATGGACTAAGAATTTCTCAGGTTCCTATTTATTTGACCCTCAAAGTCGTTTTCCCATGGAAGTTGATAAAATGATTACTCCTTATTGCAGATAGAGTCCTGGTGTGGCACCATAGGATAAGCACTTAACCTCAAGGTCAGTTTAAATCATAAAATTGGTGGTTCAAGCTCACCAGCCACTCCTTGGAAACCCTATACAGTGTCCTATGAGTCGGAAACGACTTGACGGCACTTAACATCAACAACAGCATAATATAGATGGGAAGATTTGGGCTTAGCAAGATTAAGAAAGTTGTTCAAAGATGCAGTTAGAAATCAGTAGAGTCAAGATTTGAACCCAGAGCTCTCTGACCCAAAAATGCTTAAATCTGAACTTCAGTGCTTAGTAAGTGGTCGTGGTGGTGGTGGTTGTGTGCCACCGAGTTGATCTTTATGGGAACAGAAAGCCTCATCTTTCTCCTGTAGAGCACCTGGTAGATTCGAACTACTGACCCTGTGATTAACAGCGCAGCTCGTAATTTACCACTAGGACTTCTTTAATAAGTGGTTGATGTTGTTATGAAGTGCTGTCAAGTTGATTCCGACTCACAGCGACCCTGTCCGGGATTTCAGAGAAGAAGTAGGTGAGTGTGAACCACCCATGTTGCAGTTCAAACCGACCTTGTGGTCCAGCATTTTTCCCACAATGCCACACCAGGACTCCTTATAAGTGGTGGTT
>NW_006408596.1:12005833-12032513 GCF_000296735.1 Chrysochloris asiatica
CCAGTGACTGGTCCCTCCTGACAATATGTCCAAAGTATGAGAGACGAAGTTTGGCCATCCTGGCCTCCAAGGAGCACTCTGGTTGCACTTCTTCCAACACAGATCTGTTGGTTCTTTTGGCATCCCATGGCACTTTCATTATTCTCCTCCAACCACCAAAACTCAAAAGCATCAATTCTTCTACAGTTTTCCTTATTCACTGCCCAGCTTTCGCATGCATGAAATTATTGAAAATACTATGGCTTGGGTCAGGCGCACCTTAGTCTTCAAGCTGAGATCTTTGCTTTTCAACAGTCAGTATTATTGTTACTACTATCATAATATGCTGCGGGTTAATGCGCCAGACTGCAAAGCCGTTTGAACTGTAGGGTCGGTGGTTCAAGCTCACCAGCTTCTCTTCAGAAACCCTATACAGGGTTGATATGGGTCAGAATCGACTCGATGGCACTTAACAACAACAATCATAAGATACAGTGTATTATATCAAGAGTGGAAAAGCATTCGCCATCCGTAAGAGAAAACGATTAGGGAACAAAATTACACATGGTTATTGCTAACTGCCGTTGTTGTTGTTGTTGTTGTTGTTGTTGTTGTTGTTGTTGTTAAGTGCCATCGAGTCAGTTCGTTGTATTGGCCCCCAATTCACGGCCACCCCGCGCACAATGGAACAAAAGGCTGCCTGTTCCTTTGCTGACCTCCTGACTGGTTGCAGATTAGACCACTGTGATGCATAGGATTTTCACTGGCTGAATTTTGGAAGTACATTGCCAGACCTTTCTTCCTAGTCTGTCTTGATCTGCATGTGACATTAAAACCTGTTCAGCATCATAGCAAAATGCCAGACTCCACTAATGGAGGCCTGATGGCTTTGCATGAGATGCACTGGTCGGGATTCAAACCCAGATCTCCTGCATGGAAGGAGAAACTTCTACCACTCAACTACCAGTTCCTCAAAATTGTGTATGATCAATGATAACTGGGTGACATAAAGTCAATTCTAACTTACAGTCCTGGTATGGCACTGCTAGTTAATGCACTGGATTGCAACTTCGGCAGTTCAAGCTCACCAGCTGCTCCTCAGAAATCCTATATGGGGTCGCTATGAGTCGGAACCAACATGACAGCACTTAACAACATAGTAATGAATGAGGCCGTGGAACGAGGGATATCATTGCTGATATCCGATGGGTCTTGGCTGAAAGCAGAGACTATCAGAAAGATGTTTAGCTGTGCTTTATTGACTACGCAAAGGCTTTTGATTGTGTGGATCATGACAAGCTATGGACAACATTGCCAAGTATGAGTATTCTGGAACACTTAATTGTGCTCATGAGGAATCTGTACCTGGACCAAGAGGCAATTGTTCCAACAGAACATGGGAACACTGAATGGTTTAAAATTAAGAAAGGTGTGTGACAAGGTTGTATACTTTCACCATACTTATTCAAACTGTATGCTGAGCAAATCATCTGAGAAACTGTGTTCTATGAAGAAACACATAGCATTAGGATTGGAGGAAGACCCATTAACAACCTGCGATATGCAGATGATACAACCTTGCTTGCTGAAAGTGAAGAGGTCTTAAAATATTTACTGATGAAAATCAAAGAGCACAGCCTTCGGTATGGATTACATCTCAATGTAAAGAAAACAAAAATCCTCACCACTAGACCAATAAACAGCATTCTTATCAACGGAGAAAAGATTGAAGTTGTCAAGGACTTCATTCTTCTTGGATCAGCTATCAACACTCACGGAAGCAGAAGTCAAGAAATCAGATGATGTATTGCATTATGCAAATCTACTGCACAAGACCTTTTTAAAGTGTTGAAGAGCAAAGATGTCAGCTTGAGGACTAAGGTATGCCTGACCCAAGCCATGGTATTTTCAATAACCTCATATGCATGCGAAAGCTGAACAGTGAATAAGGAAGATCATAGAAGAATTGATGCCTTTGAGCTATGGTGTTGGAGGAGAATATTGAAAGTGCTATGGGCTGCCAAAAGAACCAATAGATCCATTTTGGAAGAAGTGCAGCCAGAGTGCTCCTTGGAGACCAGGATGGCCAAACTTCGTCTCTCATACTTTGGATATATTGTCAGAAGAGACTATTCGCTGGAGAAGGATATCATGTAGGGTGAGGTGGAGGGTTAGAGAAAAAAAGGAAGACCCCCCCAATGAGATGGACTGGCCAAGCGGCAGCATCGATGGACTCAAGCATGGCAACAGTAGTGAGGTTGGCCCAGGATCGGGCAGTGTTTTGTTCTGTTGTGCATTAGGTCGCTATGGGTCAGTACCGACTTGATGACACCTAATAACAACAACAATGAATGTCTAAATCAAAATATGACTTTGTCCTCTAGGATTGCAGTAAGGAGTCCTGGTGTAGCTCTGTAGGATAAGCACTGGACTGCTAACCTCAAAGTTGGCAGTTCAAACCCCAGTCGCTATTTGAAAACCTTATACAGGGTAGCTATGAGTCAAAATGGATTCAGTGGCACTTAAATACTAATGAATGGGAGCACAGTGACTCTGCAGGATAAACACTGGACTGTGAACCCCAAGGTTGGTAGATCGAGCCCACCAGCTGCTCCTCAGGAGAAAGATGAGGCTTTCTGCTCCTATAAAGATTTTACAAAACCTCATACAGGATCACTATGAGTCAGAACCAACTGGACAGCACTTAGCAACAATACCAATGGTGTGCTACCAGAGGATAAACACTGGACTGCAAAGTCAGCAGTTCAAAACCACCAGCCACTCCTTGGAAACTATATACAGCATTGCTATGAGTTAGAACCAACTTGATAGCACTTAACAACAATATCGGACAAAGTAAAGCTGCCCATAGGCTTTCCAAGTAGACTCCACATCTTTCATCCACAGAGTGGCTGCTGGGTTGGAACTCCTGACCTTTCAGTTAGCAATTGAGCGGTTAACCACTGTGTTACCAGGGCTCCTATGTAATTTATGATACTAGTTTTGTAAAGATAGATGCTATTTCGCGTGAAAGAAACATACTAAAAGAATCTGCCAATAGATAGAAAATGATTTTTCTCACTTTTCCCCCACTGGTACTTTCCGTTTCATTCCAAGTGTTCTTTTCTTCTTGAAGCCTATATAACTTTTCCATTAGGAAAGAACTGTGTGTGTGTGTGTGTGTGTGTGTGTGCGCGTGCGCGCGCGTGTGCACACACCTAAAGTAAGAGGGAATAGAGAAGATGGCAATCTAGGGCAAAGGTAGCTGGAAGCTCAGTTACTTAAAGTCTGCCCCAAATAGCAATTTGGGTAGCTCCAAGTTATCACAAACCCCAGTGAATCAGAACTCATAAGCTATCTGTCCTCTTGAACAGTGCAACCAAAGAACATTCAGTGATTGCTAGCTAGCATGGGGTGGGGGGAAGGGAGATCTGTAAAACTCACCTACCAAAAGGTTTCCTTTGTCAGGAGCCCCTCCCAACCTATTGCATTTAATGTTTAAACTCAGTCAACTCCAGCTTTATCCAGGCATTCCAGAGCAGTAAGGGGAAAGGGGGCAGAACCCCTTCAGCCTGGCCCCCAGGGCCTACCCCTAGGAATCTGGCAGGAGACAGATTCGCTGATTCCAGGCCTATATTTTTCATTTCTTGTTTTAACAGTCATAAACGCCTTCCGATGCCAAAGCAGAACATGACTTTAATCCAGATAAAATAAAATTCCTAAAGCCTGAAAACTATACAGAGATTTACAGGCCAATTTTAAAAAGCAAGAGCTTCATTTCCAAGAACAGCACATTCCACGTAGCCAGTGTTGGGTGCTGGCTGGCAGCTTGGCCTCCTGGGCATTATGTCCCCGGACATGTCCCTCGGTCCCCAAAGGTGACAGTCCCTCTGTAGAGAGAATGAAGGCCGATGCTGTCTTCAACATGGGCTTGTCTCAAATTCCTGGGCTTTGGGATCCCTTGGCCTCAAAACTGCTAATATGTTCCAGCTCCCCTCTCTCCGGTTCCCTCCACCCCCTGCTGTTGCAGAAAACCACAGTCAACTTCTTCTTGCTCTCAGCAGCCAAGTTTTCTCTAAGTAAACACAGAATATAGAGACAATCAGCTCTGCTCCATTCCCAGCACTGGGGGCTGGTCAAGGCTGGCCTGGTACTAATTCTTAGAGCTCTGGCTGGGGTCAGTCCTGGGCTAACCACAGGCTACCCTTTAGCAGCCCCTGATGGATGGTGACCCCAGGCACGGCAGAGGCGGACCAATGTGACCCTTAGGATTCTCACTGGCTGATTTTTGGGAAGTACATCTCCAGGTTTTTCTTCCTAGTCTGTCTTAGTCTGAACCCTGTTGCAGTCCAGTCATTTCCAACTGACGTTGACCCTGTGTGTTGCAGACTAGAATTGCTCTGTTGGGTTTTCTTGGCTGCAATCTTTATGCAAGAAGATTTCCAGGTCTTTCATCCGTAACATGGTTCCAAGTGCCAACTTTTAGATTAGTGGAAGAATGCAACCCATTTGTGCCACCCATGAACCGGACTTTGTCTGGAAGCTGTGTTGAAACCTGTTGAGAATCACAGCACCACACGAGCTTCCAATGACAGACAGGTGGTGGCTGGACCCACGGAGCATTGGTTAGGAATAGAATCTGGGACTCCTCTATGGAAGGCAAGAATTCTTACTGTGTGTTCAATGCTTTATGGACATGACCTCAGTTAATCCCACAGACCTCAAGGAACTTCAGGCCTTTACACATGTCACTCAAGGGACTCATTCTGAGCTCTTCCCGGTCCTCTCCACGCATTGCCTTGAGCCCAACAGAGAGCTATGAATCTGGTGGCAGAGGTAAATCCTCTTTAGAAGAACAGGCAGGAGGAAAGGGGGCGTGAATATTTAGTCATATTTGATCCCTTATATAGATTTTGACATGGGAGGATGTCTATGACACATTGTATAGTGAAAAAAAAACATTACAAATCTCTTTCTATGCTTGTAATAGCTGCTCTAGGAACAACGCTGGAGTTTGAACCACAAGGTCAGCAGTTCAAACCCACTAGCTGCTCCTTGGAAGCCCTATAGAGGGTTGCTATGAGTCAGATCTGACTCCATGGCATTTAATCACAATAACAGGAGATGATGAAATCCCTAAGGACAGAAACTCTAACTGTGTTTTGTCCCCGTATTTCCAATGCCTGGGACGTGGTGGTTACCAACTGTTGAGTCAGCCCCTGTAGGCCTTCTAGAACGATATTGTTTGTTTTGCTTAAAATTTCTGTAACATGTTAATGGTGGGATGTCACCAGGCGAAGGAACAAAAGGCCATTTGCACTTGTTCCGCAGTAATATTTTTCTACGTTGTTGTTGTTTGTTTACATAGTTTGTATTTCTTTTCTTTTCATCTGTTTCTCTCTTGTTTTATGTTATTTTGTTTTACGTATTATGTTTATAATTAGGTAAGCAAAGAAAGGTTTGCTTCACCCTTTTAAAACGGGTACCTGGCTAGCACGTACAAAGAACAAACTCTGCTTGTTTCTATCTGTTCATTTATCCATCCATCCATCAGTCCATCCACTCTTCTGACACAGATGGAGTCTCTGTGAGTAGAGGCAATTCAATAGCAACTGGTACTGGTTTATAGCTGGAAGAATATAGACTATACTGATAGGGTGTTGTTGTTGTTGTTAAGTGCCTTTGAGTTGGTTCGGACTCATAACAACCCCGTGTAGGGTTTCCAAGGAGCACCTGGTGGTTTTGAACCACTGACCTTGTGGTTAGCAGTCCAGTGCTTATCCTACAGCACCACACCAGGACTCCTGTTAATAATATATGTAACCATTGATTAAAACCTTTTGGTTGCTAAGCTCAAGGTAAAGAAATCAGAAATCATACTGCTCACCAGGCACGTAGGACAAGACATTATTTTGAGTTCCTTCCATTTCATAGTAGTTGCAATTACAGATCTTTGTTGTTAATGCTTCAATAAAACCTCTTTCACCCATAACACTGGAATGAAGGGCAGGTCAAGACATCCTTCTGCACTAAGGGGACTGTTTGTTTTTGTTGGTGTTGTTAGGTGCAGTCCAGACAGCTGTGACTCATAACAATCCTATGTGCCACAGAGCGAAACGTTCTCCAGTCCCATGCCATCCTCACAATTGTTCCTATGTGTGAGTCCATTGCTACAACTACTGTGTCAGTCCATCTCATAGAGGGCCTTCCTTTCTTTGCTGACCCTCCACTTTACCAAACATGATGTTCTTTTTGGTATCTATTATGCTTGGCAATCAGGAGGGACTGATCGCTGCTGATCGTATGTCCAAAGCACATTACACAAAGTCTCCCCTTCATCACTTCTAAGGAGCATTCTGGTTGTACTTTTCCCAACACAGATTTGTTCGTTCTTTTGTCAGTCCATGGTCTGTTTAATAGTCTTCACCAACACTGTAAGTCGAATGCATCAACTCTTCTTTGGTCTTACTTATTTGTTATCCAACTCTTCCATTCATACAAGGCTGTTGAAAATACCATAGCTTGAGACTGACTCACCTTAGTCCTCAAAGTGACCACTTTGCTTTTTCACACTTTAAAGAGGTCTTTTGTAGCAAATTGGTTCAATGCAATATGTTGTCTGATTTCTTGACTGCTACTTCCATGGACACTGATTGTGGATCCAAGTAAAATGAAATCCTTGACAAGTTCAATCCTCTGTTTATCATGATGTTGCTTATTGGTCCAGTTGTGAGGATTTTTGTTTTCTTTCGTCTAGGTATAATCTGTATTGAAGACTATTCTTTGAACCTCATCAATAAATGCTTTGAATCGTCTTCATTTTCAGCCAGTGTCATCTGCATGTCACAGGTTGTTAATGAGTCTT
Organism: Chrysochloris asiatica; assembly: GCF_000296735.1. Taxonomy (NCBI): domain Eukaryota; kingdom Metazoa; phylum Chordata; class Mammalia; order Afrosoricida; family Chrysochloridae; genus Chrysochloris; species Chrysochloris asiatica. The sequence goes on from NW_006408596.1 coordinate 12,012,678, forward strand.
CCTCAAATCCTCATGTCACGTTCTTCTTGGATGTGTTTCCTTGGATTATTTCAGCAGACAGGTTGAATAAGAAAGGTGAAAGAATACAACCCTGAGGCTCGCCTTTCCTGATTTTTAAGCCATTCAGTATCCCCTTGTTCTGCTTGAATGAATGCTTCTTGGTTTATGTATAGGTTCTGCATGAGCACAGTTTTAAGTGTTCTGGAATTTCCACTCTTTGCAATGTTATCTATAATTTGTTATGATCTACACAGTTGAATGCCTTTCCAGAGTCAAAATACAGGTAAACATCTTTATGGCATCTTCTGCTTTCAACCAAGATCCATCTGACGTCAGCAATCATATCCCTTGTTCCATGTCCTCTTCAAAATCTGTCTTAAATTTTTGGCAGTTCCCTGTCAATGTGCTGCCGCAATCGTTTATGAATGATCTTCAGCCAAATTTGACTTGCATATGATATTAGTGATATTGTTTGATCATTTCAACACTCTCTTGGATCACCCTTCTTTGAAATAACGCAGGACTATGAATCTCTTGCAGTTTGTTGTTCAGGTATCTATCTGTCTTTCAAATTTCTTGGCATAGACAAGTGAGTGCTTCCAGCATTGTATCCGTTTGTTCAAGTATCTCAGTCGATATTCCATAAGTTCCTGGAGTCTTGTTTTTGTCCAGTGTTGCTTGGACTTCTTCCTTCAGTTCCATTGGTTCTCGATCATGTTTGCATATTCCTTCTATCTTCCTTTGATGCTTTCTGTGTTATCTAATATTTTTCTCATAGAATCCAGCAATATTGCAACTCAAGGCTGTTTAGAATCTTTAAACAGAGTGAACCTTTGTGTTTTCTGGAATCCAGAGAACTTGAGAAAGAAAGGGTCTCCAAGTAGTAGAACTTCAAATCTAATCAACATTTAAAACTCTATCTGGATTTGGCAGAAATTTAGGTGGATAACAGTGAGGTATTTAAAATCTTAAAACAATTTATTCTTTTAAAGACTTTGGTTCCTCTGATAAATGTCTTTTTCACAGGTAGATGGAAGGTAAATTGCACCTTAGGCCAGGTTGAGTTATAACAAATTCCATTAATAGCGCAGTTCAAATTAATGAGATTTCCCCCTTATTTCAGTTTCAAAAGGGGCTAAAAGCCACTTAGAAACTTGATACCTCTTGTGAATCTCATTACTAGAACAGTTTTTAAAACACAGTTTGGTCTTTGGTTACCATAGGAAATTGAAGAGGCCCAATGCCTGCAGTTCCATTTTGGATCCAAGTTTTATGTTGAGCAATTCATTTAAGCCTTGATGGTTTTTTAATTTCAGAATTTCCCCACCAATTCTCTAAAACAAATAAATTAACACAGGGCAGACGCTTGAAAGGGATACTGACCAGCGGAATGTATTGTCTGAGGTAACAATATCCTACACCCCCTAAAAAAACAACAAAAAGAGAAAATTAAATAAAACTTTCAAACTTTATAGTATTTATCTCTAAGCACTTCTTAGCAACAGCTGCAAAGGGTTTTCCTTGTCTCTTCTGTCTGGCAACTTCTGAAATTAAGTTGTCTTTGTCTCAAGGTCCAAATAACAAAATTAATTCATGAACGAGGACTCTCTGGAATGTGATATATATTTTCCCCCTTTCATTTTGTTTCGTCAGTTTTATATAGTCCTTTCCTCCTTCGAAGTAATTTGGATTTGATTGCTTCTTCGTGAAATTCTAATGTCAAGACTGTGTCTAATTTCTGTTTTATGAAGAAATCTGGAAATGATACAAAGGAATGAATTGGGATGCAGAGTCAAATAAAATCTGTAACGTGATAACTCTATCAGCTCTGCCTGGAAAGATACTGTATTTCAATTAGATCTTGAGACATGTTCTTACATAAACTGACAGCGTCTGATTGACAGTATTCATCTTCCTGGAAAACACAATTTTCAAGGACAAAGTGGTGAGCTCGGTTCAACGTTGGGTTTCTTGCCTGACCCAAGCCTGAATCAAGGTCTAGCAGACCAGCTGACGCTCAGCATTCAAGAAGAATCGCCAACGTGTTAAAAAAATCCCATCCCCAAAGTTATTTAATATGTACAGTAAAAATAATAATACTTAGCATTTAAATAGTACTTCACATCTTCAAAGCACTTCATAAACATTGGTTCCAATTCTCCAGGAGAATGTGGTCTTTGAAGTGGAATCTAGCATACTGCACAGTGGGGGCGATAAAGCTACATCCAGAAGAACTGGGCCCAATTAGCTAATTGTAACACTTTCATTTCTTCCCCCTGTTCAGTTTCATTTTTTTCCCTCAACTACCTTTTGTTGTTTTGAGAGTTCTCAAAGGATACCAGGCTCCCATTCAACCCTATCTAGAAGATAGATCCATGGTGAGTCCTTTCCCCAATTAGAATATCACAGTGAAGTAGAATATCACAGTCTGAATGTATTACAATCTGATTTATTTTAGTCTCATATTTTGCCTTTTCTTTTCTTCATTGGCGAGAAAGCATCTTTTTCTTTAGGAGATAATAGTAAATGCTTTGTTTTGTAGAGGCGTTCTGGTGTGGTACTGCAGATTAATACACTGAACTGCAAAGTCAGCTTGAACTGCAAGGTCAGTGGTTCAAGCTCACCAGCTGTTCCTCGGAACTATGAGTTGGAACCAACTTGACAGCACTTAACAACATCAGTGTTTCATAGACACCACCTTGCTGTTTGTCACATGATGGAGGCTTTTGTTTTTCTGTGATGCTGGAAGAAGCTACGCTGTTGGTATTTCAAATACCAGTTTCCCGACTAAGACGAATTAGAATGGCATGGTGGTCTAACTCCAAATATTGGCGTGTGAAAGCCTATGGATCAGAGCAGAGCATTTTCAATATAGTGCTGGAAGATGAATCCACTGGGTTGTTGTTAGGTGTTGTCGAGACAGTTGTGACTCACCATGATCTGGTATACAGCAGAGGGAAGCACTGGAAACACACAGTGACTGTAACAATGGATTCCAACATACTGCCGATGGTACTGGACTGGCCATTTCATTCTGTTACAGATAAGATCGCCATGAGTGAGCTCCAACAACAACAGTAATAACTATGTTTGGTAGACAGCAAATTTGTTTTACTAAACAAAACAAGAAATTGGCTTTTTTTTTTTTTTTGAATTTGTATTGTGCTTTTAAGTCAAAGTTCACAGAGCAAATGAGTTTCCCACTTGATAGTTTACACACAAAGTGTTCCATGACATTGGTTGTATTTCCTACAACGTATCAGCATTACTCCCATTTCCACCCTGGGTTCCCCATGTCCTTTGGTTTGAATTTTCTACCCCTTCTGCTTTCTTATCTTTGCTTTAGGGCAAATGTTGTCCTTTTGAATCTCATGTAGTTAACTGCTCTAAAGAACACATTCTGCTAGGGTTTTATTGTTTACATGGTAGGTCTGTTGTTTGTCTAAAAGGTGGTCTTGGAGAATGGATTCAGTTCTAGGTCAGAAGGTTGTTTTAGGGTCAAAGTTTCTGGGGTTCCTGTGGTCTCTGTCATACTAGTTGTTGTTGTTGTTGTTAGGTGCCATCAAGTCGGTCCCAACTCATAGTGACCCTCTATGCACAACAGAACGAAACACTGCCCAATCCTGGGCCAACCTCACAACTGTTGCCACGCTTGAGTCCACTGATGTTGCCATTTTGCCAATCCATCTCTCTGGGGAGTCTTCCTCTTTTTCTCTGACCCTCCACCTTACCAAACATGATATCCTTCTCCAGCGACTGGTCCCTCCTGACAGTATGTCCCAAGTACGAGAGACGAACTCTTGGCCAATCTGGCTTCCAAGGAGCACTCTGGCTGCACTTCTTCCAACACAGATCTGTTGGTTCTTTTGGCAGCCCATGGCACTTTCAATATTCTTCTCCAACACCATTACTCAAATGCACAGTATTTTATGTATTTGATTTTTGTCTGGAACCCTCTTTCATTATCCCAGTCAGAGCTGATGGTAATAGTAGCTGGGCACCATCTAATTCTTCTGGTCTCAGGGTATTGTAGGCTGTGGTTCATGTGGTCCATTAGTCCTTTAACAAATTAGTCCATTTAGTCTTTGGTTTCCTTAACTCTCCTTTGCTCTGAATGAAAAGAGACCGATTATATCTTATACCTTAGATGGCCACTTGCAAGCTTTTATGGCACTACCCACCAAGGTGGTGTTGTTGTTGTTAAGTGCCATCACGTTGGTTCCGGCTCATAGCAACCCTACGTAAGGTTTCTGAGGAGCAACTGGTGAGTTTGAACCGCCAATATTGCGGTCCAAACTGACCTTGTAGTCCAGTGCTTGTCCAATAGTGCCACACCAGGCAGGATATAGAAAATTGTCTTCATGAATTATGTTATGCCAGATGGTGTAGGAATCCCCTGAGTCTATGTTCCTTCACCTTTGAATCTGTTGTTGTTGTTATGTGCCGTGGAGTCGGTTCCGACCCATAGCGACCCTGTACAGGGTTTCTGAGGCTGCAAATCTTTACAGGAGCAGAAAGCCTCATCTTCCTCCCGCGGAACAGATGGTAGTTTCGAACTGCTGACCCTGAGATTCGCAGCCTGATTCGTAACCACTATGCTACCAGAGCTCCTTTGAGTCTAGGAATTGTCTTATGACAGGTGTTTGGTTATGTCCGAGAAGTTTCTTTGACTACTTACATCCCTTGTGCACCTTATTGTCTGTATTAATAGATAGGCAAGGCGACACCTGTATATTAGAGTCCTGGTGTGACACTGTAGGATAGGTACTGAACTGGTTACAACAAGGACGGCAGTTCAAACTCACCTACTACTCCTCAGAAACGTTATACAGGGGCACTATGCTTCAGAACTGACTTGCCAGCACTTAACAACAACAACTTAAAACCTGTGTATTAAGAAGTTGTCAATTTTGTCAGTCTACACAATTGGGAAATTATATGAAGCCTGGAAGCCAGGGAAACACTGCACTTGATCTGGGACCCCAGGCTGTGTGAATTTCATGTGTATCCCACTTGATAATACCCAACAAGCAAGGATGTGGGAAGGCAGACATTCTCTGTTAGTCTTGGTGGGAATATCAATTGGGCTAACCTTTTACAATTGTTATTAAAATTGCAATCCATCATACCCTTTGGCCCAGCAATTCTACTTCTAGGAATATGTTCTAGAGTGAAGCTGACATACATTTGCAAAAGTATCTAGGCACAAATATTGTGTGTGGCCTTGTCAGTAGTCAAAAATTGGAGAACACCAAGGGCCCACCCACTAGCAAGGGACTGGTTGAGTGAATCAAGACCCTCCCAGGGAGCAGAATACTCACCACTGACGTTGTTAAGCACCATCAAGTCTATACCAACTCAGCGACTCCTAGAACTGCCCCTCAGAGTTTTCTAGGCTGTAATCTTTATGTATAATCTTTATATGGAGTCCTGGTGTGGTGCTGTAGGTTAATGCGTCAGACTGCAAAGCCGTTTGAACTGCAAGTTAGGCAGTTCAAGCTCACCAGCTGCTCCTTGGAAACCCTATACAGGGTCGCTATGGGTCAGAACTTCACAACAACAACAAATCTTTATGGAAGCAGATTGTCAGGTGGGTTTGAATTACCAGTATTTCCTTTAGCAGCTGAGCACCTAATCATTGCGCTGCAGGGCTCATTGGCACAGATTTGCATATCCTCACATGAGGAAGGTCATTCAGCCAACACACATTCACTGAGCACCTACTATGTGCCAGACTTGCTTTGGCTCTGTAGGATAAGTACTGGACTGCTAACGGCAAGGTTGGTGGTTTGAGCAGTTCCTAGGAGTAAAGATGAGACTTTCTGCTCTTGTAAAGATTTACAGCCTCAGAAGCCCTATACCGGGTCGCTGTGAGTTGGAACTGACTTGACAGCACTTCACAATAATAACAATATGCCAGGCACAGTTCTACGGACAGGTGATGCAATGACAACCAAAGTAGGCAATATTATGATCTTACCCTGGTGGAGTTTACCTTCTAATGGGGAAGTACATCACAGAAACATGCATCAAGTCGCCTATAGCCCATCACCATTGAGTTGCTTCTGACTCATTGTGATGTTAGAGATAGAATTGCCCCTCGGGTTTTCCATGGAGCTCTGGTAGTGTGGTGGTTATGAATCGGGCTGTGAAACGCAAGGTCAGCAGTTTGAAACTACCAGCTGTTCCGCAGGAGAAAGATGAAGCTTTCTGCTCCTGTAAAGACTTACAGCCTTGGAGACCCTGTACAGGGTACTCTCTCTATGAGTCGGAAATGACTCCACGACACATAATAACAAGAAGCTTTACAGAAGCAGGGTTGCATACATTTGTTTCACTAAGCAGCTGGTTCAAATCAATATACTTTTGGTTAGCAGCTAAGTGCTTCACCACTGTATCACTTGGGCTTCTGTATGCATGAGGTTTATTCTGACTCATTGCAACCCTGTATTGGGTTCCCAAGGAGCAGCTGGTGGATTTGAAATGCTGACCTTGTGGTTAGCAGTCCAGGGCTTATCCTACAGCACCACATCAAGGGTTCACCATATTTATTAGGTTAAAAAGGCAACTTTGGAAGACAGTTAAACAGTTTCTTCTAAAGATAAATACACACTTCACATGCTGGTGTTGTTAGCTGCCGTCAGATAGGTCCTACACAAGGGAATAAAACCTAGCTCGGTCCTGCTCCATCCCCATCATTGGTTTTCATGGACTACTTTTCAGATGTGGATCATCAGGCCTTTCTTTCATAAACCTGAAAACCCACTCCTAGGTATTTACCCAAGAGCTATGAAAACCCACATTCCCAGAAAAACTTGTATGTGACTGTTCACAATGGCGTCATTTATAATCACACAAAATAGGCCATAACCCTAAAGTCCTTGCACAGGTGAATAGATCAACACTTGTGATTCACCCATACAGTGGACAGAGCAATGAAAAGAGCTAAACTATGGATACATGTGTCAACATTGATTAATCTTAAACGTATCATAGTAAGAGAAAGAAGACAGACTCAGAAGGCTATGTCCTCAGATTCCATTCATATGAAATTGTGGAAACGACAAAATATAGAGACAGAGGATAGATTAGTGACTATCAGGCTGTAGGGGTGTTGGAAGGGATGGATTACAAAGGAGACTTGGGGGATGATTTTGACTCATAGTGACGCCATGTGATAAAGTACAACTGGCCCATAGGGTTTTCTTGGCTGTTGTCTTTGTGGGAGCAGATCACCAGGGTTTTCATCTGTGGCACCCCTGGATAAATTTGAATTGCCAAACTTTTGATCAGCAGCTGAGCACTTAACCAGACGTACTACTAGAACACCTTATACATAAAGTAAATCTCAACAAACATGATTAAGTAAAATAAAAATAAAAGCAAAAGCAAAATGTCTATATAGTATGGTCTCATTTTTTTAAATAAATAAATATAATATATATATTAGAAAAAATATCTAGATGAATATTCAGCTTGTCAAATTGCTAAAGTCATTCTCTGGACTGGGGAAGAATATGTTTCACTTTCTAAAGTACACATTTCTTTGATGTTTGAATATTTTATAGGGCATGCCTTGCTTTTAAAATGAAGGGAAAAGTCAAATTATGAAGAAAAATTTAATTCCCCTTGCCAGTTACTTTGCTGTGAAAGGGTATGGAACTTGCTTGCTCTGTGGGAACTGGGCCAGGATCCTAATTCTGGTGTTGGAAGCTCCTATTCACTTGGGCTGTTGAAGACCCAGTGTGATGCTGTAGACCCCTGGGGCAGCCTGGGAAACTCCCATCCTTCCTACGGATGCTTCCCAGGCCCCATGGAGAAATCCTACTGTTCCCTCTTGTCTACTGCTAGAGGAACTGGCCCTCCGGGTCCCATGAACCAGACTTCTCTGGACAGGGGTTCAGTGAGGCATGGTGCCAACATGCTCCTCAGCCTCCTGCCAAGAAGAGCTGCCAGTGGCCCAAGGAGATTTAACACCACTGATAAGAACCTAAACAAATAAGCAAAAAAGCAGTGGCCGTTTAATTGAATCCAACTCATGGCAACTGCATGTGTGTTAGAATAAAACTGTACTCCATAGGTTTTTACAGTGGCTGATTTTTGGAAGCAGATTTCCAAACTTTTTTTTCAACGGTGCCTCTGGGTAGACTCGAACCTCCAACCTTTAGGCTAGAAGTCAAGCTTGTTAATTGTTCATACCACCTTGGTGACTTCTCTAATAATAATAGCTAATGTTTATAGACACTCATTCTGTGCCAACCACTAGCCCGAGTTTACTATTTAGTATTATTTTGTGATTTCCTCATCCCACAGATATATTGTTAAACACCAATATTATCCTAGGCACTACAGTAATGCAATAAACTAATGGGGGTGGGGGAAACCCTGTCCTCATGGGCCTTACAATCTAATGGGTGAGGAGGAGACAAATATATAATAAGGCAAGTGGCTTTAGATGCCAAGTGAAAATGAAATAGAGGGATAGGGAGAGAGAGGGAGGAATCGAGGTGTGATGTTTTAAGAGCATTGGTTCAAGGGGGCCAGTGATATGAGGACATAAGAGAAAAGGCTGAGGTAAGTGAGGGAGAAACTGTGTTGAAAGCCAGGGACAAGGGCTCTCTGCAGGGCTGGGAGACTGAGGAAGGGTGTACTAAAGGAGCTATGGGGCGTATGAGATCTGTATCTGAGTGTGTTCAACTGGAGGTTGGAAAGGTGTCTGAGCAGCTGAGCAGAAGTCAGGCCCCATTGGGCCCTGTGGGCTATGCCCAGGGTTTGGCCTTGACTTTGATGAAACGGGAGTCACGAAGGGTTTATAGTGGAGAAATGATGTTGGCTCTGCAGAGGAACCCTCTTATTGTCATGTGGAGAGGAGAGTATATATATCAGGGCAGGAGAAGAGTGAAAAACAGAGAAAGGAAGAAGGCTTAACCTTGGAGGATGCTTGGATAGATAGTTCCATTTCATCCTTTACTTTCCCATCTGCAAAATGGCAAAATAATATGAGACTGTTGGGAGGATTAAACAAGATCATGGTGTAAAGGGCCCGGTCCAGTGCCTTTCTCCTGAGAAGAGCTCAAAAAAGGTGTTTGTTATTGTTACTGATTATCATCGATCTACCTGTCAGGTCCTGGTATGGCGCTGTGGATTAATGCACTGGATTGCAAAGTCCATCTGAACCTCAAGATCAGCAGTTCAAACTCACCAGCCACTCCTCAGAAACCCTATACAGGGCGCAATGGTCGGAGCCAACTTGACAGCACTTAACAACAACAACAGCATGTGAGGTCTGCATGAATATGCCCACATTATGGATGAGAAAACTGAGGCTCAGAGAGTTACTTATCTAAGAGCAGATGGTTAAGCTGTATTGTGATCCATTTATGGGGAGATGCCCCTGGCTGATGAAGATTGTAAAAAGCTCAGGGCAAAGGCAGAGGGTGCCTGAAGCACAGACAGCTTTCTAGGGTCGGCTTTGTAGAGGAGGCAGTAGTGACTCATGTTCAATCCTGCCTTATACTTTTCAAGCTGTGTGGCCTTGGGCAAGTCATTTCACTTCTCTGAGTCTTAGTTGTCTTATCTATAAAATGGGGACCTGGATAAGACTTCGTAAAATGATTGTGAAGATAAGATGGTTAGCACGAAATGAACTGGCTAACTAGTCCCCATGATCAGAAATCCTTCTCCCCAAAAGGTAGCAAGGTAATGAGAGATTTAAGTGGGTGTGTGGCTGTAGGCATGCATGTCTTGGCTGGCCTCATTCAAGCTTCACCAGAACTCTGCTAGGACATGGGAGAAGAAAGCCCTTCTTCTGTTGGAATTTTGAGAAGTGACTGATTAGATTATAATGAACAGGCTCGTCAGGGACGCCTCATGCTATGTAAACCTCATAAAACCACAAACTGAGAACAATATGAAATTGAGCTTTGAATTATTGCATGGGTAACATGAAATCAGGTCTGCTCGTTTGAAAATAATTTGAAGTGTCTATATCTTTTTTAAGTGAGAGGAATATTTACCAAGGGTTTTGTTTTGTTTTGCTTTGCTTTTTGGTAGAAAAAGAAGGGGTGTTTCTGCTGAGAAACCATTGGGAAGTGCCAGTAGCAAATCTCCACAATACAACTCGCTAACATTTACAGAAGCTGTTGTTATTAAGTGGGAAGCAAGCTACCGAAAAATCTACAACAAGAAGCCAGCAAAGTAAGATCAAGAGACTATAAAGTAAACAATATGGAGAGAATGAAATGTAATTTATTTCCTTGGGGAAGCGATCTATACCAATGGCAGTAACAGAGACTCCGTAAATGTTCTCCATTTCCATTTGTGACAGGTTCTGGCTGTCACTGCCTTCGAAAATTGAGAAATTGTGCATGCCAGGGAGTTTCTGTTTTTTGTTTTTTTTTTAATCCATTGGTTATTACTCGCCAGCTTAGCCGCCCATTTAAAGAAGGACAAACTGAGACCTGAGCAGGAGAGAGAGGCAAGTTACCTGCCTCACCCTTGTTGGAAACTCAGAACCAGGTGGCTGGAGAAATACTGCATCTGTCATTCAGGTGAAGTAGACAAACAGACAATCCAGGTTTCACATGTGGTGTTTCTTACTGATTCCAACTTACTCCTGAGCGAGGTCTGTGATTTCTCCCCACAGGTTGCTTTTCTATAAAATCACCTGTTGCAGAAAGCAAAACCTGGCCCTAAGACAGGGACCCAGCCAGCAGGGAGATGAGACAAGAAAGTGCCTTCAATGTCTGACACTTTGCAGGGACTGGGTATGATCCCTGGAGGATGGTGGCCTTTGTCTAGCATGTCAGGACCTGGGTGTCCTTTTGTAAAGAGCAGTCCTATGTGGTGGAATGATGAGATCAGTTGTCTTCTCATCCATCCAGACCTCCGTTGATGTCCCTGATTTAGGCCACTGGTGAAAAGTCGTTTGTCTCCTTTACAAAACCCTCCAGGAGCCTGAAGTTCAGAAAACACAAGAGGTGAGGCATGCTGGCGGAGCAGTTGGCATTTCCCTCCCCAAACCACAGCCTGACTCAAGGTACCAGTGTGGCCCTGTTACTCCTTAGCACTGAATTCACACACACACACACACACCACAAGAAGCCAAGTTACAGACTCTGCCATCTCATGACTTGTCTCCTCTCTTACAAAGCCTGACTCCAGAAAGCCTGAGTTGGCTGTTGTACGTTGAGCCTGTTAGAATTTTTTTCTTTTCTTTTCTTTTTTTTGGAGGGGGGAGGTTGTGTCCAGTGCCCACAAAATCTTATTTCAAGCAACACGTTCCCCTACTTGACATGACCGTGTTGTTGTGAAGTGCCATCAAGTCGATTCCGGTTCTCAGTAACCCTATATAAGGTTCTCAGTAACCCTATATAACAGAATGTTTTTGTTGTTAAGTACCGTGGAGTCAGTTCCGACTCGTAGTGACCCTACACTGGGTTTTCAAGGCTGTAAATCTTTAAGGGAGCAGAACACTTCATCTTTCTCCTACGGAACTGCTGGTGGTTTCAAACTGCTGACCTTGAGGTTGGCAGCCTGACTCGTAACCACTATGCTACCGGAGCTCCTTATATAACAGAATAGAACTGCCCATAGTGTTTTCTAGGCTGTGATCAATATTCAAGCAGATCACTAAGGCTTTTTGCCTGTGGAGTCTGATGGGCTCCAACCACTGACCTTGCTTTAGTAGCCAAAATGCTTAAGCATTGTGCCACCACACTTCCGGTGGTATGGCCATAGCCTGCAATTTAGAGATAGTTAGTGGGGGCTGAGAAATGATGAGTATAGTCATCACCTTTCTTTGGTTGAGTAGCAATGCCTTCAAAAATAGCACGGGACCCTTCACCCACTTCCTTATTCTTTATTCTTGGGCACTTGAAAGTAACTCACTATGGATTGCAAAAATCAGTGTTACCTGGAGCAGCAACATCCTCCTTAGGCGTGCAAAAGACATACGCAAAGTGCTGCTGAATCCAGTTAATTTAAACTCATTGGCATTTTAACTACTCAACTCATTGCTCAATTTATTTCTTTGGTAGTATTACTTGGCATTCAGTCTCCCTTTACGTTTTATGAAAAGGAGCCCTGGGTCTTAATAATAATGTTGTTGTTAGCTGCTGTTGACTTGGCTCCAACCCATGGCAACCTTACATATAACAGAAGGAAACACTGCCGGGTCCTTCATCATCTCTGTCATCATTAGCATGTTTGACCATTGTTGGAGCCGTTGTACAGTGCACCAACCTAAGTGGCTCATCTTCAGCGCAATATCGAAAACCCCATGGTTTTCATTGGCCGCTTTTTGGAAATAGACTGGAAACTCCCTTGTAGCCTGCCCACCATGGGTGTCTCTGCTGATATTTAAAATACCAGTGGCATAGCTTCCAGCCTCATAGCAACATGCAAGCCACCACAGTATGGCAAACTGTCAGATGGGTTGTTGTTGTTGTTAAGTGCCGTTGAGTCGGTTCCGACCCATAGTGGCTCTGAATAGGGTTTCCAAGGCTGTAAATCTTTATGGGAGCAGAAAGCCTCATCTTTCTCCCGCAGAGCAGCTGGTAGTTTCGAACTGCTGACCTTGCAGTTCGCAGCCCGCTTCGTAACCACTACACTACTAGAGCTCAGATGGGTGGTGGCTAACAATATTCTCAAGCATTTAGTGAATACCTCGATGTACCAGGCAGGCGCTGAGTGCTTCATGTGCATTTAGTTATTGAATGTCAGCAGTTACGCTAGGAGGAGGTAGATACAGGTGTGACCCTGCTTGAGGGATGAGGAAACTGAGGCCCAGAGAGGTTCAGTCACTGATCCAAGGTGATCAAGAGGGTAAATGGCACATTAATATCTGAACCACATCTTGTCCAACTTTCAGGCTCTCAGTGTTGACCCTGCCTCAACCATGGATTAGCAGGGACTGCTGCTCCAAGCTTGCAATGACTGCTCATGTTTTGACACCATCCTCTGTCTTAGGGGAGAGGTTGGAACAATTAGGAAGTCCTTGGTGGTTATGAGCAAAGCTGTTATTGCCCAAGGCAGTGTAACTTGATTGGTATAAGACCATTCTCTCAGGGGGAAGTTAAAACATCAACTTAAAAACTGACTTACGAAAGCAAAGGAATGGAATTATGGAACGAATGACCTTGTGTGCACTAGGTGAGAGTCACCAAAGATTACTGTTTGTCATGGTATCAAGCTTCTGACTGCTATCATTGAGACAGTATGTTATTCTTTTATGTCCTATGCTGCTGGCTTTAGCAGCAAACAACCCAAGACGAAATATGGTTAAACTCACTAGAGTTCAGGGAATGCAAAGGCAAACAACAGCGCTACCATTTTTCACCCGTCAGACTGCTATCAACGAAAAGAGATTGGCAACATCCAAACACTTGGCCAGGGTGCGAGAAAGTGGACATTCTTCCCGTGCTTCCTGGGGAAGTCTTCCGACTGTATTTATTAACAATAAAAATATACATTTGTTTATAATCATAAAAAAAAAGTCTTATTTTGGGGACGTGATGCTCCAGAAATAAAAGTGTCAGTGTATAAGGATATATGGGCAAGGATATTTACTGCACCCTTGTTTGGAGTCAGTAAAACACTGGAAACCACCTGAATGCTCTGGAATAGAGGAATAATTGGATAAATTATGGTACAGGTGCACAATGAAACATTATAGAACTAATAAAAGAATGAATTAGATCCAGATACATAGGCCTAGAGGTATATTTGTGATAAATTCTTAAGTGGAAAAAGCAGATTGCAAAGTAATATATGTGGCACGATCCCATTTTCATAAAGTGTAAATAGAATGCCCTTAGATATGTAAGTTTCTGTTGTATCCGTTGATACGAACATAGAGAAAGGAAGGGATTCACAGTACAGTGTTCACTTTGGTTATCTTGGTGGGGTAGACAGAAGACTGTTCCCCTCTTGGTAAGCTGCTGTTTTTTTTTTTTTTTTTATGTAAACTACATATGAAGTATTGCTTGATTTGTTATTGTTGTTGGTTTTAAGTGCTGTCAAGTGGGTGTCAACTCCTAGCAATCCTGTATAAGGTTTCTGAGGCTGTGGGACAGGCAAACCTTATCTTTCTTCCATTGAGCAGTTGGTTGGCTTGAACCACTGACCTTGTAGTTCACAATCCGGTGTTAATTCTACAGAGCTACTGTGCTCCCATATCTTGTTACATCTAGTGTTTTGTTCTGTAGCAGTTTGAAAGGCGATGAAGCCAATAAAGTTTATGTTAAAAGAAGAAAACCCTCAAGTGTTATGATTGGGTGATACTTTCCCCAGTAACGATGGACATGTGATTCTGCCTGTTATAATTTATTGACCATTACCCAGGGACCAGGCACTGAGCTAAGAATTTTCCCAGTATTATCATTCTAGAAGGCTACTGTTTTGGGCAAAATGGAGATCACAGGGGGTTAAATGACCTCTAGGCTGCACAATTAGTGCACCTGAGCGCAAGTATATGGACCTAGGTGTGTCTTAGCTGGAAGCCGACATTCTTGACTCCTGCTCAAAGTTCTAATGTGCCAGACTGCAAAGCCATTTGAACTGCAACGTTGGCAGTTCAAGCTCACCATCTGCTCCTTGGAAACCTTATACAGGGTCGCTATGAGTTGGAACTGACTCAGCGGCGCTTAACAACAACAGCAACTCAAATTTCCTGTCCTGCAGCTGCCTAGGCCACCTGTCGTGCTCCTAATAGATGGTCTTCCTCTGGTGACATTTCTTCTTCCATCTTCTGTCTTCCACGAGATCTGGCAACCACGGAAAGGAACTAGCCTATTATTCTCAGACTAAGACCTGTGCAAAGCAGAACATTCTGCTTCTTGCCTGAGCTGCAGGCCCTCTCACAAATAGGGAAACTGAGTCATGAGGCCCACTTAGGGGGTGTCCCTCACATAGGGAGCAGGACCCAGAAGAGTTGATGGCTGGTTCTGTACTCCTATACATCCTACTAAAGAGCTCTGGTAGCGTAGTGGTTACGAATCGGGCTGCGAACCGCAAGGTCAGCAGTTCGAACCTACCAGCTGTTCCGCAGGAGAAAGATGAGGCTTTCTGCTCCCGTGAAGATTTACAGCCTCGGAAACCTTATACAAGGTCGCTATGAGTCGGAACCGACTCCACGGCATATAACAACAACAATACGTCTTACTAGTCACTTGATCTTTTATTATTATTATTATTTGTTCCAATCTTTCACCAACTCCCATTAAGTAAGAACCCTGTGGATCTTTATTTATAATCTCAACTGTGCAGAGTCAAAGAATTACATTTCTCGAAACCATGTGGAAGAACTCTCAGGTTGCCCTTTTTGACACAGGTGGAAACTGAAACCCAGAGAGGTTTGTCCTAGGTCACAGGACTGCTTAGTCCCCTGGTCACACCTGGGACTAGAACCTGGTCTCCTTGGGGTCATCATACTCAGCCTTTCTGGTCTTTTCTCTTCCACTTTGGGGACCTTGGCTTTGGCAGTTAAGGTGATCTCTTGGACAAGTTTTGCTTTTGTTGTCTGGTTTCCAGGCTCCTTTATTTACTTTCATGATGTCATTCCCTATTTTGTTTTCAGTTTTAATGATTGATTGATTGATTGATTATTGTTGTTGTTGTTTATAACTTACTGTCTTGAAGAGTCCTGGCATGGCGTTGTAGGATCAGCACTGGACTGTTAACCACAAGTTTGGCGGTTCAAACCCACCAGCCGCTTCTTGGAAACCCTATATAGGGTCGCTGTGGGTCACAACTGACTTGACAGCATTTAACAACAACAGCAAAGTCCTGAGTAGTTTTTTATGCATTTGGCTAAAAAAGCACAAACTGTATGTTGTTAAGTGCTTGGAGTCCTGGTGTGTCGCTGTAAGCTAATGCGCTGGACTACAAGGTCAGTTTGAACCGCATGGTCAGTGGTTCAAGCTTACCAGCCACTCCTCGGAAACCTTGTACAGGGTCACTATGAGTCGAAACTGATTTGACGGCATGTAACAAAAACAACAGTGGGTTTTGTTTGTTTTTATTAAAAAGTTTTTACAATGAATTGAGTGAAAGTTTACAGGGCCGACCATCAGGTTTACATGCAACAAATCATATACTGCGTTTCGTTGTTGTTGTTGTTAAGTGCCGTCGAGTTGGTTCTGACACATAGCTGCTACCCTGTATAGGGTTTCCGAGACGCAGCTGGTGAGCTTGAACGGCCGACCTTGCAGTTCAAACGGCTTTGCAGTCTGGTGCATTAACCCACAGTGCCACACTAGGATAATGATTATAATCCCCTCCATGAACCATCAGTTAACAGTATTTCTCTCTATTCATTTTAGCTCTTTTTTTTTTTTTAAACACTCAGGCATATATAACAATTTTAAAAACCAAAGAGCACATTCTGCAAGCCTGCCTCCTGGCCGCCAGCTCTCAATCCCTTTCTTTCCAAGAATTTAGAGCCCTCAGCTGCTCCTTCTCTCCATGTCCCCATCTCTGCCTCCATCTCTGGTGTCGCTGCTTCTCTGGATAGGGCTGCACATTCCGCTTGTGCTCTTCTCCCTTGATAGTCCTAGGGTCCTCTGTTTCTTGACCGTAACAAAACTTTTTTGTTATAAAACTTCTATCTTTACAATTGTGACAGTCACAATTTGTCATGATAATAATTACTCACTATTGAATCATAAGAATCTTATCCCCATCTCTTTTTCCCAGACCCATCTAGACAAAATGAAAACTATCTTTCCCCACACACTTTTAAACTATACTCCCTCTTGAAAACTTATAAGTCAGCAACAATTATTATTATAATTTATTTTATTGTGGTAAAAATGTGTGCAACTAAACATTTGACATTTCAACAGACTCCCAATGTAGAGTTCAACAATACTAACACTATTTATCATGTTGTTCAATGGACCCTAGTGGCACATCTATCAAGCACTTGGCTGGTAATTGAATAGTTGGAGGTTTGAATCCACCTAGTGGCTCCATGGGAGAAAGACTTATTGATGTACTTCAGTAATAACTGTCTGGAAAGCCCTATGGGGCAGAGTTCTGCTCTGTCACATAGGATTGCTCTGAGTCGAAAATCAACTAGATGGTTCCTAACAACAACCTCCTATTGCTTAACCATCACCATGAGCAGAAGCTCAGTGTCCATTCAAAAAATTATACTTCATGAATACACATATGGCAAACACAGTATTTTTAGTGTCTGCACGAGATTCAGTTGTATGGAGTCATCCTGAATGATGAACATGCAGGTGGTTTTCAGTTCTTGCCATCCAAAGAATGCTAGACTTCATTTCCTGGCGCAGCAGGTCTTTGCACATCTGTGCAAATGTGTTCCTACAAGTAGAATTGCTGGACCAAAAGGTTCTGTTCATTATATTGCCTTGATAGTCACCAAATTGACATTGGAAGCTCCACAGCTAATTCATACACCCACCAGCAATGTATGAGACCCCTGCATCCCTCTCTACATTTGCCTAAACTTTAAAAATATTGTCATTGCTTATTATGGTTTTAATTCTGCTTTTCTTATAAAGAGTGAAGTAGAGCATCTTTTCAAATATTTCAAAGCCATATGTATTTCCAATTCTGCAAACTGTCCATGTCCTTTGCTCATTTCTCTATTAGAATTTGTTGTTGTTCTGTAGTTGTTATTCATCCTAAACTTGCTGAAGAACGTGGGTTTGGTGACTAGATGTGTAGGATATGATGCAAATACATGAAATTTGGCCATATGAATCTGATGGACCATCACACTGTTTCTGCTCAGACCAAGGTAACCCCATGCATGTGGATAATGTGCTTTGCCTTTTTGTTTGTTTTCCTTAAACACTTTAAGAAATGGTATCTGAATAACCAAACCCAACCTACTATTGTTGAGTTCATTTTAACTCACAGTTACCCTATAGGATAGACAAGAACTGCCCCATAGGGTTTCCAAGGCTGTAATACTTACAGGAACAGATGAGCAAGCATTTTTTCCTCCTGAGGAACTGCTGGTAGCCTCCAACAGCCCACCCCTTTTGGTTAGTAGCTGAGCACTTAACCACTGTGTCACTATGGCCCCTTAGAAATTCACAACACTGGCTTGAGATGGGGGCAGCAGATTGAGGGGTTGAGGTGGGTAAGGGTTGTCAATAATTAGAATCCCTTTTGGACAAAGAGTGCTGTGGTGCTGTGGGTTAGGTATTGGACTGCTAATCACAACATCTGCACTTCAAACCCACCAGCTGCTCCGAGGGAGACAGATGAGACTGTTTGCTCCTGGAAAGATTTACTGTCCCAGAAACCCTAATTAGAGTTGCTATGAGTCAGTTATCAACTCAATGGCAGTGGATTTGGCTTGCATTTTTGGTTTGGACAGATTAGGAAATGAAGCTCAGAAAATTAACCAGCTTGGTCAATGTAACACAACCAGAGATGCCAATGCCCTGCCAGAAATCACCTAGTTTCTGACCTGGGACCTTCCCTTGGATCCTCCTGGGTTCATGTATGGGCTCTGGAGTCAGGGTTTGAACTCAGTTCTCCCACAAACGTACTGTGAGACCTTGCAGATGTCACTGCACACCTCTGGGCCTGCCCCATCACAGGGTGAGTTTAACTATAGGACCTTTCTACAGTAAGTGGTTGCTGTGAGGATGGTGGCAAATAATGGATGTGCCTTGGTTATAACACAGCACCTGCCATAAAAATAATACATATAGTGTGGCGCTGTGGGCTAATGTGCTGGACTGCAAAGTTGTTTGAACCACCAGGTCGGTGGTTCAAGCTCACCAGGCACTCCGTGGAACTCCTGTACAGGGTCGCAATGGGTCGAAACCGACTCGACACCACTTAACAACAATCCTGGCATTTGTAGTAGTTCCAAAGCTCAGGTCATGTGTGCATGACTCCTCTCTTCTCATTTTCCTACCCTTTCTCTCTTTTAGTGGAACCCACCTGAAACGGCTGGCTCCTGTGTTTTGGAGGCTTGTTAAGTGAAAAAGTTGTTCCTTTCTTCTTTGTAGGGAGAAAATGCCTTGAGGGCTGGGAGAGAATACTGCTGGCATGTCTCCCGACCTCTGGGGCATATACTCTCATGAAATGCTGGTTATAGAATAAATGCGCCAAGAGGTAGGGCACAGCACCTGGGACATGAGTGTGGAATTATATGTGGCGCTGTAGGATAAAGCACTGGACCGCAAGGTCGTTAGTTCAAATCCACAAACCTCTCCTCAGAAACCCTAAACAGAGTCGCTAGGAGTCTGAATTTAATAGAAACATACTGGCATATAAGAAGAACTCAGGAAACATTCGTGCAGTGGATGAATAAACAAACGAGTGCACACAGTGAACAGGAGTAAGAACTCAAAAAGCATTTCTTTATTAAATGCAAAGTGCCTGACACACAGTAAGCTCTCTTAGATTGCAGCTGAGACGATTCTGGGCAAAGCGTACAAATAGACCATAGAGTGCAAGAAGAGCTTGGCTTCAGTGTGCATGGGTTCAAATCTCAAAGCCTCCTCTTCCCAACAGTGCGACCTCGGGCAATTGACTTAATCTCTTTGTGCTTCAGTTTGCTTGTCTGTGAAACGCAGACAAGCACGCAGGACCCACCTCCCAGGGAGCGAGGCTGCTAGGCGACGCTCCCGGGGCACTTGGACCCGCTGCCTGGCCCCATAGTGAGTCTGGCCCACGCAGCTGCCTCGGGGCAGCAGCCAAGAGCCGGTGGCCGCCGCGGACGTCCCCAAGGCCGCTGGTCGTGCCCCGCAGCCGCCCCGGCGCTCCGCGAGGCTCTGGGCCCGGCAGAGGGGCGGGGCCCGGCGCCCACGCCGGGAGCACGGAGGACTCGGCCCGCCGCCC
>NW_006408596.1:12033251-12033764 GCF_000296735.1 Chrysochloris asiatica
TCCCCCGGCGGCGGCCCGGCAGCCCCGCGCTCCTCGGCGAGGCGCCGCCGTCCGGCCCGGCCTCGCCTCGGACGCCTAGCTCCGACATGCCCCGCTCTGGCGGCCGGGCTCGCGGAGGATCATGACTGCGGCAGCGAACTGGGTGGCGAACGGGGCGAGCCTGGAGGATTGTCACTCCAACCTCTTCTCGTTGGTGAGTAGCCGGGCTGCGGGGAGGGGGCTGGGCCGGGGTGTGGGGGGGGTCCGCGACCTCCGCCGCCGACCAACTTTCTCCTCCCGCCGCCGCCGCCGCCGCCGCCGCGGGACGTGGCCCCTCCCTCGCCGCCGCCTCCCCCCGTGGGTCGTCTCTCCCTCGCCTTGGACCCCATCCAGTGTTTATTTGGCTCTTTAAAAATCGTTTGTGAGCGCGGCGCTCGGCGTGGAATTTGCATGTGGAATTCTCTGAGCTGCGGATTCTGGGTCGCACTCGGAACGCCCACTTCGGTTGCAATGCAGCCCCCCCCCCTCCGGCCC
>NW_006408596.1:12034184-12065005 GCF_000296735.1 Chrysochloris asiatica
CACACACACACACACACACACACACACACAAAGCAACAAGCTGGGCGGGTTGATAACATCGCTTTTATCTGCCTCCGCGCGGCTCCCTTGCGCTCTGGTAATTGACAACTTTTCCTCGGATTTGAATCGCTGGCCTTAATCTTGAAGCAGTTAGGGTGTCAATTGTTCTCCTGGAAACCCGGCACCCGACGGCGGCGGCGAGCTTCGTCGAAATTAAAAATGTATGGGACTCCAGCAACTCTGTTTCCTGGCGGTGGCAGTGACATTTGGTGGTAAATGCCATCTTTGCTTTTTTTTTTATTGGGTCGTATTACCTTCTCGGAAAACAGTCACGTTGTTAAACCTGGCGTTTAGGCTAATAATTGCAGTGCGTGGTCTTTAAATATGTGCTTTGTGCACGAGTTACTGTATGTATAGCTATGTGCCCGAGAGACTACGAATTTGTTTAAATACTGAGCAAAGGTTTGTAAACAGATGTAAGGCAATTATGTTTCAAGCGTAGACTATAATTGGAAAATTGGCTGAACGATTTATTTGATTTAACTTAAAAAATTTTTTTTTGATGAACTTATTTTAAGTTGTGTACCCACTTTTGGGAGGGACTGCCTTTGGGAGAGTCTGTATTTTGGAAATTCTTTTCTGTAACCTCTACTGTAGATAGAAGCATCATTTCCTCCTAATCCCTGTTTACCCTGGATAAATAATTTAGTGTTCAAATTGTAATTAGTTTCATTTAATTATGGGTGGCATACATGTTTTTGTTGTTGTTTTCCTTTGAGACTAGTGGAGAAATGAAAATTCTTGCCAACTTCTTAAATGAAAGTGTTATTTTATTAAATATGTTACAGTATTTATGTAGATTAAAAATATCGATATGTGATTTTTTAGCTACAAAGACCAAGTGCCATAGTGTTGGTTTTTTCTTTAAACATTTTTATTCAGGTATTTAATTTTAAAGTTTATTTGTAAGTAGGGATTCTTTCTTTTGATATTGTCCTGTGATGGGACTAAAACTCATTTTGCCTCCTCTTTTTGCCCTATCGTTTAGTATCTGCCAGAATCTAGGACTTTCATACATTAGCAAACATATTGATTAGGGGCCATTTCAAATGTTTGTTGTTTGGCAGCTGGTGACCGCATTGACACTTACTCAGGTAATTAAAATAACCAAGTAGACCAATATTTGTGAGGAGCGATTTCCCCAAATTAGCATATATCACGCTGACTGGTAATGGCTTGTGTATATGTGGCTAATTTGTATATAGTAGGTGCTGGTAGACAACTGCAATATATTACATGCTTAGGCAGTATCTGGGCTGTATCGTTACTTTTATCTCCTGTAAAAGCTAAAGCAAATGATACTATCTCATAGAGGTGTAAAATGCTTGAGATGTTTTTGGAGAAAGAGTTTTGCAGGTGAGGATGCTGATTAGGACTGACCCAAGAGTTGTGCTTTGAGTAGATCGCCATTTTTGTTGTTGTTGTTGTTAAATGCCATCGAGTCGGTTCCGACTCATAGCGACCCTGTAAAGAGTTTCCGAGGAGCGGCTGGTGAGCTTGAACCGCCAACCTTGCCATTCAGACCGACCTTGCAGTACAAACAGTGCATTAAGCCCCAGCACCACACCAGGACTCCAGATTTCCCTTAACCCTCTTTAAATCAGGAACTTATTTGTGAATATACCTTTAAAAAAATTACTGTTTACATAACAACATAGATTGATTTTATTTTTTTCTTAAGGATTATAAAATGCTTAATTGCTGCATTCTGTGGTAGGTACATGGAGGGTGCATAGGGTGCTGTTTTTAAATCTTTATTATGATTCCTTTTAAAAAGATGATTATTGTAAACTTTTCTGATTGCAAATTGAGATTTCCGATTGACAGTTGTATACGGCAGCAACGTAGAATATTGAGACTGCTGAAGGATAACCACCACCAATTCAAAATAAAGCACGCCTTATAAGAATTTTTTATATGTTTGATAATAGCATGTAGTTTTCTTTTTGAACTGTAGGTTTCTTTTCTTTCCTATCCTTTTTTGTTAGTATTGTTTATAGAGAATTTATCTGGATACTCAAATTAGTGTGGATAGAAATATAAACCTAGGGATTAAGGTTCTGCATCACGGTAATGACCTGCCCACTTAGTATTACTTTAAGGTATTCATTATGATTAGAAAAAGTTGATTGTGCAAATAGATGCTGTAAGAGTTCTGCACCTCATTTTTGGTTTTCTACTTGGAAGCATTGACTTTTCTAATTTCTCTTCCCAAACCTTTTCTAACATGTGAAAAATGGTATTATGTCTGTATGATACAGGTCATTGTATGGGTTTCTTGGTCTTATTGCTGTGAATTTTGTAGCTACTGCATTGAATGCATGCCTGGCTGTGCCTTTGTGACTCCAAACTGTTCTCTCACGCTGTCCATCATTTCTGGGTGACTCTTGTTGTAGATTCACTCAGTTATAATTTAGTTCAGTGTGAAATTTGCTTTTTTGGAAAGTGTAACAGTGCGCTCTGTGGCATGTGAACTCACCCTTGTAGGATGACTTTATAATTTCCAGATGTAAGGTCTAAAGTCTATCTTTAGTTTTGTTTTCTCTTTTGAAGTAACATGGGGAGGAGCTATTTTGTGCTCTGTAGCTATGTTTAAGTGTGTAAGGAGAGACACCTAATTCTTGAGTGTGTATGCCTCACATTTGTATTGGTTTTATTTGTTTAGAATCTTCCCGAATGTGAATGATCTCAAATTTTTCCTGCCTGAATTGAAACACATAGATTCACTAGTACTTAATTCTTATTGAGGAGTTTGAATTCTGCATTGGAAGCTCGGAAGGTATTTCTGTTGCTGACCTGATTGCTTTTTTCATTTAGAGATTTATTTTTGCCGAAAGGAAAGATAGTTGTAAACGTATAAACTCCGAAATCTACTCTATTGAGCTAAAACCAAATTAGAGAATTTGGTATCAAAGGAAAGTAATAATACAGAAGAATGATTTCTAAAATTTTCTAAAGTTCCCCCCTAATACATAAAGAGACATATCAGCATATCTCTTCATCTCAATTTGCAATTTTAGTGTTTTCATTTAAAGAACGTTTTTTTCCCCCCATGATGGTTCATTTTCTGTAATGAAAATATTTATAATTTGCTAATGTGTGTTTTCTGTTTAACATCTTGTTGTTAGTAGCACATGGTGTTACTGTATTTATATTTTTTTAATAGCAATAATTGCCACCCTGTAATAGTTGCCATATTAACCTTCAATTGCTAGTAAATATTTTTAAGTACATAATAGACAGCAATTTAAGGCATAGTGTAGCAGTTTACTGGACCATTTTGAAGAGCCATTTGTACGTGTGATGAGTTCATAATTTTAAAGAGAAAATAATGTACCTACGACATGTATGTTAAAGAATAATTTGCTTGCTGTGTTCACAGGGAAAGTTAGATTGGGTCTGTTTCTTAGAATAATGACTGGGGGGCAAGGGGGCGTGCCTTTAGATCACTAAGTGTTTATTGAATTTCTGTCAGGTGCTTATATAGCTTATCACTTTCTTTGGCGTGTTAGTTCATTTTTTCATGAATGTATTTGTAAAAAATCTCTTCAGGCTTTTCTTTAAATGACATGAAGTTAGAGTGGTAATGCTTTGTTAGGGTTAATTCTGATTCATAGTGACCCTGTATGGAACTGAAGAAACACTGCCCACTTAAAGAGTGGTAGGTTCTATTATCTTAATTAGGTATGGAAAAATTCCTTTTATTGTTCACTGACTAATTAAGCCTAGTTAATTATGAGTTAATTGTATTCATCAAACTCTTTCAGGGACCTCCTCTACTCTTGAGATTAATAAGAAAGATTCTAAGAAAAATATTCCACCACTAGTTTGTTCTAGGTGCTTATAAATTAGAATAAACCTTTCAAAAGATAAGTCCATTTTGTTGTTGTTTTTAAACCTATTTAAAATTGAGCCAGAAAAATCTTACCTCAGTGTAAATAATAATGGGATTGGATTGTCTGTGTGGATGTTTTTATGGGTAGGTCATTCAACTCAAAGTTTTATTCAAACATAGATTTACATGTTTTTCTCAAATGATTTTGAGATTTACTTTTGATAGAAGCAAATAATGTTGTCCTATGTAAAGTAAAATGTTCTTTTTTCCTGAATATTAGTGATACATTTATTTCACAGGAGGTTGCCAGTAACATAAATTAGACAAAATTTACGAGAATTACTTAATATGGCTATCTGGTATTATTACTGAACTGTGTATTTCAGTAATAGTTGAATAATAAAAATTGTAGCCATTTATTAGGAAGGAGGAGAAAGAGTTCTGTAGCATTTCCATTAGTGCCTTTATTTCAAATGCAGTATGTGCAAATCTTTACAAACTATGTTTGTATTTGGCCACCAGAATTTTTATTTTTGTCATTTTATGATCATTACTTTTTTGGCACATTACATTTAATGCATTACAAAGTAAGGTGAATGTAGTCTAAAAAAAATGTTTTTTTAATTAAAATGCTCATTTCTTTCATAGAACTTGTTTAGCATTTTAGAATTAGTGATTGAAGTGATTTATATATAATCTTGGAATTTAGGATATTTTCCTCTTCTGAGTCATTAAACATTTTTCTGACCACGTTCAGGTAATTTCCCTTTCTAGTGTATAGTATATGCTTTTATTGTTTATTTGAAAGATTTGAAGGTGTTAGCTTTGCTCTGTTGGGGAAATTCACTTCATTACATAGGGGAGGTGATATTCCATTAATCTTGGTAAATATTAACATAAATGAGGAATTGTAAATTCAGACTCATTTGCATGAATGAAATATGTATGCTTGCCCAAGTTTTGTTTAGTGTAAAGTCACATACATAGACATAGTTCTCAAATCTTTGCTTTAGTTGGTATAAATATAGTTTTCAATTCTGTTAAAATGTTGCTGTTTGTGTGTTTTTTTCACACTTAATACATTGTTTTACTTAACTTGAAAAATCATCTGTAGAGTGGAATCTATTTTATCCTCATAAATTCCTCTGTTAGTAACTCCTGCTTTACTTGCATTTATATTAGCGTGTTTTAGTTATGTTGGGAGTAGAGGTTTTTTGTTTGTCCTTTTGAGTTAATTGGGATTACGGTCTGAAAAAAAGAAAAGATTATTACTGTTTTTCCTTTCTATTTAGAGGACAGGAGACTCACCTTTGTCCAAGGGCAAATGTTCTTTCATTGGTATCTCTATACTCTGGTTTATGATGTGTATTTTGAATGTTTATTTTCTTAGCCTAGGTGAATTGTGGTGGAATCTTATTAAAACCATATTTCCATCATTGTGAAATTGTACAGAGCCCTGGCTGGCAACTTTCTTCATTTTGTATTTTTTTTTCCTGTTCAGTGAAATTCCATTGATGTTAAAAGAATCCCCTGAATTGGTTATATTAAAATTTCACTTGTGTATTTGTTTTGTGTAGTTTAAATTTGTAAATTTAACTTAAAACATGGATAGGGGAATATGAAGTGAATTAGGTAAATATACAGGTAAATAAATATTCCCTTTTTCAATCTTCATTAGATCTTTTTTTCTTTAGTAATTAAGTCATAATTTGAATTAAATCACTGTATTAATTGGATTTATTTAAGCACTTGTTTGATATTAAAACTAAATTTGAGGAATAATTGTGAACAGTGTTTTTATGATGTGAATGGATGTTTCAAGGGTAGTATAGTACTAGATTAAGGAGCTCTGGTAGCGTAGTGGTTACGAATTAGGCTGCGAACCTTAAGGTCAGCAGTTCGAAACTACCAGCTGCTCCGCGGGAGAAAGATGAGGCTTTCTACTCCCGTAAAGATTTACACCCTCGGAAACCCTGTACAGGGTCGCTATGGGTCGGAACCGACTCGATGGCACTTAACAACAACAACAACATAGTACTAGATTATATGAAGATCACTGGAATTTTTTTCTCTATAAAAAACGTTGATCAATTCATGAGGAAGTGTATTATGTAAGACACATGTAGCTTCTTCATATGTTGTTAGATATCATCAAGTTGGTTCCAGCTCATCGTGACCTGCTGCTGTAAACAGAACTGCCCAGCCCTGTGTCATCCTCACAACCATTGCTATGTTTGTGACTATCGTGTATATGATATATTAGTTCCACATTAGTTCATTAAGAAGGAAAGATGATTAAATTCATTTGAGCCTAATTTGAGCCCTAGTAAATAAGGTATTCAAAAGAGTATAATTGGTGTGAAAAAACATTTTGTGTTGGTAGTCGTCTTGATGAAATTTTAATGCCCTAAAGAGAAATAAGGAAAAATATACATGTATCTAATTCTAGAACATTTGGAACCAACTCCTACATTATTTCCCTGCATATATGGCTGACATAATTCTACTCATCCTGTGAATAGTTCAGATGTCACCTCTTGATTCTGATTCCCACAGGCAGAACTAGTCACAATTGCTTGTTATGTGCTCGGTCTCTGATAAGAATAGGAGTTTCTGTTACAGGCAGTGAGTCCGGCTAACTCATCTTTGCATTCCTTTCATAGCTGTGTACTCATTAACTGTTTACTAAGTGGGACAATGATTTTTTCTCCCGTTTTATTACTCAAGGAAGTTTCCAGTTAGGTACTGATCATTACACAATATTTGTTTTTGGGCATATTTAGATGTTTAGCGCTGTGTGCTGAACAGTATATATTATCTAGGTAGTGTGTTTCCTGGGAGAAAGATGCACCAGTCTGTATCTGTAAAGATTCCAGTCTTGGAAACTGTGTAGGCCAGTTCTACCCTGTCCTATATAGAGTCCCTGTGAGTTCGCATAGACTCGATTGGCAATGGGTGTCTTTTGTTTCGTTTTTTAAAATCGGTATTATGTACTGTGGTTTGGTAATATTTTAAAGGTATTCTAGAAACCTGGGTAAACAATAGGCGTGTACTTATCACACTTCCAAGGAATAGAAAGTCAGTTAGTATTGTGCTGTGGGTTAGACTGCCAGTATGGTCTGTGGTTCAAACTTGTCATCCGCTCCACAGGAGACGTATGAGGCTGACCTCTCCGGTGAAGAGTTACTATATGTTGTGTTGCTGTGAGTTAGAAATTGATTCAAGGCATTTATATATATAGCATGTTAAAGTTACCCTGGTAGCTCAGTGGTTTAAGTACTCAGTTGCTAACTGAAAAGTTGGCTGTTTGAATCTACCAGCTGTCTACAGGAGAAAGGATGTGGCCATTTCCTGTAAAGATTCCAGCCTAGTTCTCCTCATCCTTTAGGGTCGCTGTTAGTTGGATAGACTTGATGGCACACAGCAACAATATAGCATGTTAGCCATAGCTTGTTAGATTTGGGAAATTGATCCGGGGTCAGGATTCCATTGTTTTTTACTCACTTTAGTTGTATAGGAGGGTAATTGTTCAGTGTTCGGCTGGAAGATTACTTTCTTGGAATCTAGGAAAATGACAGTGAACTGGTAGTAGGTAACAGGGAAACTTGTGACTGGTCAGATACAGTTGGTTTCACATAGTTCTGTGCCTCAGTTTCTCCTCCTGTAGGCTTAGAGGAAACACGTTGTTGTTGTTGTTTTTAAGTGCTATTAAGTTGGTTCCAATTCATAGTGCCCTCCCTGTATAGGGTTTCTGAGGAGAAGGTTGTGAGTTTGAACTACCAATTTTGTGATCCAGTGTTTATCCTACAGCACCACACCAGGTGGAAATACAGAGGACAGAAAATGTAAAATATTATTTTGAGTACCTTTGAAGAAAAGTACTCTGTGTTACCAAATGAGAGTTACAGTGTCCCGAGGTGATTAACCTTGAAGTTAGGATGATAAAATTATTTTCAGTATAGCAGTTATGTTGTATTTGTACTTTTTGAGGGAGCAGGGGATTAAATTGTTCTTGTCTCTTTCCTTGAAAATAAACGTGATAAGAGAAACTTGAAATTTGTCGTTAGATGTTACAACTTTCTGTGTATGTATGTGATTCACAGTTGCGTGGTACAACTGTAATATGTTGAGTGAGTGATTCTGCTGTACTAGCGCTGAGCTATTACTGGATAAGACTGGGAATTGAACTGTGCCTCTTACTTGGTAGTTTAAGCTATTAATTCCTTGGCAGCTCCAGAGTGCTCTTTGAACTTTAAATAGCAGTTCTATTAACATTTTGAGATTTGTCTCAGGGAATGTCAGAAATAGTGCTTAATAAATATCTTTTTCTTCATAAAGACTAAATCACATTTTAATTTGACACACATGTCACAACCCTTGCTATGTTTTTAACAGAGAATATATATATACATACACACACACACTCAGTGACATGGCTAATTTCTATTTTCCACTTTATGCAGCACCATCTGAAAATACTGTTTCGGCCTTGTTGAAGGAAGGAAAACCAGACATACCAAACCGGTTGCCTTCAAGTTGATTCCAACTCCTGGTGGCACTGTTGTTGTTATGTGCCGTGGAGTCAGTCCTGACTCACAGCAACCCTGTACAGGTTTTCTGAGGCTGTAAATCTTTACGGGAGCAGAAACCTCATCTTTCTCCCGCTTAAAGGCTGGTAGCTTCGAACTGCTGACCTTACGGTTTGCAACCCGATTTGTAACCACTACGCTACCAGAGCACTGTAACCCCCACACATCAGTAGTTTTTGTTATGAGACCTGTTGGATGTGAGCAGTGTTTTACAGTTTTATCTAGAGCCTTAGAATTTTACGTGTACGTAGTCTCCATTATTAAAGAATGCTAGAAAAACGTTCTCACAAGAAAAATTTTGTTACTACCAATGGGGGAGTCCTGGTGTGGCGCTGTGGGTTAATGCAGTGGACTGCAAAGTCGGTTTGACTCGCAAGGTTGGCGGTTCAAGCTCACCAACTGCTCCTTGGAAATCCTATACAGGCTTGTGGTGGGTCGGAACCGACTCTCTGGCACTTAACAACAACCACAACAATCAGTGGTGGTGAGCCTGTTTACCTTGTATTGTACTCGATTGCTGGTGTTATAGAACACAGATGCATTTTCTGGGAACAAATGTGTATTTATTGTTGTCCTTTAATAGAGCAGGAGCACCTTCCTCCTGGCTTTGGTGCCTGGGAGAACAGGCCCTGTAAACTCTTCTCAGCTCCAGGCAGTGGCAGTGTGCCAGCACGTGGCCTCTTCTCCAGGCCTAGGGTCGAATTGCCATCCTAAAGAAAGGCTTGTGTTGAGACTACTCCCTGTAGGTACAGTAGCACTTTTGGGGTGAATAGTGAATGCTCTTCTGTAGAGATGTGCCACTTGCTGATATCCGTTTGTTAAAATGTTGAGAAAGATAAGAGTTATGGCTCGTTTTGTGATGTCATCATGAAACAACTGAGTTTTTGACCTTTAGATCGTCCTTCCTTCACTCAACCCTAGAAACAAGTCTTCTGCTTGATGTTTTGTGTGATAAATAAAAGAAATCTGAGCCCCAGTGAGATGAAGGACAGGAATTGGGATGAGATTAAATGGGGTTGTCAATAAACTGGTATGTATTTGTATATTATGTTTGAGAAATTTGGAAAATGGGTAACTCCTTTTGGAGTAATGTACATCAGAAATCGTTAAAATCTAGCGTGGGCATCCAAAAGGGCTAGGAGTCTGATATGTGGGGAAAAGACCTATGTGTACTACTTAATTAGTCCTGGTGTGGTGCTGTGGGCTGATTAACTAGACTGCAAAGTCAGTTTGAACTGTAAGGTTGGTGGTTCAAGCTCACCAGTCGCTCCTTGGAAACCCTCTAGGGGGGTCTCTATGGGTGGGAACCAACTCGATGGCACTTAACAACTACAATGTTTACGTGCAGATGGAGAGCAACATGGGCAAGTTGAGTACCTTTGAGGCAGAGAAAACTAGAACTCTAGGCTTAAACTGGACCTTGAAGGAACGGATGGCTGTAGCTGGCTAGAGAGGAGAAATGATCAGCTCACTTAACAGCTGAGTCTGTTCTTGAAAATCGTGACTCACATGATACAGAGGAGACCATGTCTAGTTTATGGTCTTGGTTTCCTTTTTTAAAAAAGATCACAGAAATGTAGTGAATCCTAATGTTTCTTTTAAAAAATTTTAAAAAAAGTGATTACGAGTTGGGCTGCTAGTCTCACAGTCAGCAGTTTGAAACTACCAGCTGTTTCACAGGAGAAAGATGAGTCTTTCTGCTCCCGTAAAGATTTACAGCCTCGGAAACCCTATACAGGGTTGCTGTAAATCGGAACCGACTCCATGGCACATAACCAACCAACCATACAAGGCAGTATTCAAAAACATTTTTGAATTATCATAGAGTGAATCCTAATTTTTTGAAGGTGGAAAAACTTGGAATGTGGGCAATTTAGATTAAGAAATGGTGATAAAGTAATATTCAGATCTAAAATAATTTAGTTCTGAACTTCAAAAAAAAGAGTGCTGTGTTACACAAAATGCTAATGACTAAAGTGACAAATATTTCAGAAACTGGACAGACGTGAATCTTACATGAGCAGATGGGAGATGAAGCTAAAGGCGGGAGATAATCCAAGAAGATAATAGAAGCGATTATGAGGAATGAATTGGAGAAAAAAACAACCAAGCGTTTTAAATAGTATTACATTTAATAATGTGTTTAAGAGCCTTTCTAGGACTGCTTTCTTAAAAGTACAAATAGAATTGTTGGGCTTTATAACCTATCATTCTTTAAATTCTGGGCATTTAAAAGAAATTTGATTTTGGTCCAGGATTATTTCTTCTCACGAAGCTTGGACAGTAGTTAAGTCATGAATGTACACGCTCTGTGTGCTTATATAGTATAATTTGCTTCCTCAGACATGAAAATAAAGAGACTGATCATACCCTTCAAAGACATTTGCAGTGGACCTCAACAAGGCTTAAAGCTGAAAGATGAGGAAGCTTGTTATTTAGGCAGCTTCTTAGTTGCAGTTGTTACATTTGAACAGTGACGGGGCAGAGTTGGAGGGGGAGGGTGGTGGGATTGAGATCTTCTGCAGCTTTAAGAATGAATGAATGGCCAGGTGAGCCTGTTGTTGTTAAAGTGCCGACCCACGGTATAGGGTTTCTGAGGAGCAGCTGGTGAACTTGAACTATGGACCTTGTAGTTCAAACCTACTTTAGCGTCCAGCTCATTAACGCACAGCGCCGCATCCTGCATGAACTTTTTTCAGTTGAAGCAGTGTGGGAAGGGTGAGAGCCTAAAAGGTAGAGTAAATATTTGAGACAAGAGCCTGTGTTTGTTTGACAGTAGATAAATTTGTATTGAGCCTTTTAGATTATAACATGAGGTAAAAGGAAAGTCAATTCTGGTTAAAATTCTATTTAATCAATCTTTTACAGAGTTGTAATAAAATATTTTCAACTTCAAGGCTTTATACTAAGGGATTAATTTCTCAAAAGTTAAGCATCAAGTCAACAGGTTTTAACTAAACGAATTGAATTTACAAGTTGTTTTCCCTCAAACACAAAAATAACCAGTTCTAATTAGTTATATAACTTTTTCAAGGCCCAGGGTTATCGTTGTTGTCTTTATACGTCAATTGCTGCCATTTCAATCAATATCCTTTGATTCTACTTCAAAAATGAGTTTTGTGTTTGGTGGCATTTTGGCATCAGGTTGTTGTTTCTTTTCGTAAGCCCATTCTGGGTCAAGCCATTTCTCCCTCACTCATGGTTAAGAGTGCTTCATACCATCCTCTGATTACTTTGCCAACTCCAGCCTTAAAACTTTAAAGGTTTGGCATTTTTCTTCCTGGAACTTGTTTGAATATTAGTAATAAAAACAGTCCTATCCAGTAGTATTCCTGTGTACCTACAGTGAAAAACATCTCTTTGGGAAAGTTAGTCCTACCTCCCTTTTTAAGAACATGTTTTTGCGGACCCTCAAGAGCCTCTTCAGACTTGGTTTCTTTAAAATTGTTGTCATTAACCAAATGGACCTAGTTAGCTGTTTTGACTACACTTAGTTTCCTAGTAGCTTAAGTTGTGTGAGTTATGAGTTTTGAACCATGTTTCTGCAGAAACTTGATAATATCCCTCTCAGGCAGCTGTTCACTGCTCAGTTGTTCCATGGTCTATGGTTGCTGTGAAACATTCACCACCATCTTCCCCAGCTGTTTGTTGTTTGTAGATTTAGGAGCAACACCAATGGGGAGACTAAGAGAGGAGGATGGAGCCCTGGTGTGACGCTGTGGGTTAATGCGCCAGACTGCAAAGCTGTTTGAACTACAAAGTCGGTGGTTCAAGCTCACCAGTCCCTCCTTGGAAACCCTATACAGGGTCGCTATGGGTCGGAACTGACTTGATGGCACTTAATAACAATGACAAGAAGGGGAGAATGGAAGATAGAAGGAAAATTGTTAATTGACTAACCAAATCTGGCTGGGGATGGTATGAGGAACCCAGGTGAAGAAGGAGTTCACATTGTAAAAGAGTAAGACATACCACAGAAATAAAATATAATGAGGATATTATTTAAATAAATAAAAAAAAAAGTTTAAGGAAGTGGGGGCGGTTGGAATTCTGCTTGAGTGGTTTTTAAGTTCAAAGATGAAAGGAACTGAACTTGACCCTGAATAAATGAATTCAGTTTTTCTGTGTAAATTCTAGCTAACAGGTTGCATTTTACTTGGTGATTTATTTTGCATTATTTTGATCATAGGGAGCTCTGGTAGCGTTGTGGTTACAAATCGGGCTGTGAACTGCAAGGTCAGCAGTTCGAAACTACCAGCTGTTCCTTGGGAGAAAGATGAGGCTTTCTGCTCCCGTAAAGATTTGCAGCCTCGGAAACCCTATACAGGGTTGCTGTAAATCGGAAACGACTCCATGGCACATAACCATCACCACTTTTTATTATGGCAAGGACTGATTTTAAGCTAGGCATACCAGAACTGATAACACATCTGTCTAGATGAGAGAAATATCCTTCAAAATAAGCTACCGTGAAATGGATTAGGTGTTTCCTTTCTTCATAATATTTTTTCTTTTCCTTTAAAATTATTTTTGGAGACAGTATAGTAAACTATCCCAGAAGATCTTACTATTTTAAGGGTACTTCTTTGGTCAATCTCTTCTTTTCGTTTTATAATGTTTTATCTTAGTTTTGCTTTTGGCTCTCCATTGCTGCCAAAGCTGCACTTCAGCCACGTTGATGGGGAGGGGTTCCTGCTCCGAGCTCCAGTTTTGCCTGTGTGGATATGTGCTGAGGCTTCCAGCCCTGTGCTCATAAAGTCACATAGATTTGAGTCTAGTGATGCAGTCAGTGCACAGTACTTCTATACCCTTTTCCATAAAGGTGGCTTTAGTGGTCCTAGATATTGGGATACATTAGGTGGTGGCATTTTCACTTTGTCACATATGGCTTTTCAGCAATTTTTCCACAATTGAAGGACATGAAGTCTAGAGTGCACACGTGCATTTAGGGTTTATTTTATGGTGGTTTTGACTCAGACTAAGCAGAGTAGTACTACTCTATAGGGTTTTCCAGATTGCAGTCTTTCCAGGAGCAGATCACCTTGATCAGGCAGCATTGCTGTGAATGGGTTCCAGTTACCACCCTTTCAGTTAGCAGCTCCGTGCTTACCTGTTATGCAACCAGGCTGCCTTTTTACTTAATGGGAGTCAGCATTGGATGTGTTTTACCTAATATCAAACCAAAAACCAATCCCGCTGCCCTCAAGTCAATTCCTCCTCAAAAGGACTCTGTAAGACAGACTAGAACTGCCCCATAGGATTTCCTAAACTGTAAATCTGGACGGAAGCCGACAGTCTTACCTTACTTCTGTGGAGTTCTGATGGCGCTGTAGGGTAAGCACTGGACTGCTTAACTACAGGGTTGGCATTTCAAACCTACCAGTTGCTTCTCTGGAGTAACATGAGGCTTTCTGCTCCCGTAAATATTCACAGCCTAAAAAACCCCATGCATGGCCTGGATGAGTTGGAATGGACTTGTTGATGGTCTTAAATTTGATTTTTGGTTTTGGTTGGTGGGTTCAAATTGTCAACCTTTTGGTTACCAGCCAAATACTTAACCACTGTGCCATCAGGGATGCCTATGTTATAAATTGCAACTGTAAGCACTATTTTGTGTTTTTGATTTCAGGCATATAATGAGATTTTGAAAACATTTTCTCTCATCAGCTTTACTATTTGTGGTCTTCAAAGTACATTGATAGTTCTGTTTATAAATTACCTTTATTATTTCTTTCATTAACAAAACGAATGAAATTCTATCAAGACTGCACTTAACCACTACAACTAAACACTTTAACACTTAGAATTTATATAGGATTATAGCTCTGCATCTCATGAATATTTACCTTCCGAAATACAAGTCCTTAGCTGAAGTTAAGTCCTGGTGCGTGGCACTGTGGGATAGTTGCATTGGACTGCAAGGTCGGTGGTTCAAACCCACAAGCCAATCCGCATACACCGTACACGCAATTGTTGTGAGTCGGAACCAACTCACTAGATGGATGGCACTAAACAAAAGTTTGTTATTAAAAACAGATATTATTCAAAGTATATTGTTGTAAATGCAAAGTGAATTGATCTTATGGGTTGAGTCAGGTGTCATTGTTTTAAGTAGATTAAAGTCAGCCGTTGTCTATCAATTACTTAGATGTATTAAACTGGTATTTTGTTTCTATTTGGAGACACAGCAGTGAAACTCATCTTAACAACCCAGACAGATGGTACTGTTCTTGAGTCTGTTTGCAAGATTCTATAACATTTAATTAAACAGTAGTATGATTCTCATGAGAAGCCATATTTTAGTATGTGTAAGCCAGTGTATTGAGTTCTAAAGTAAATTTTATAAATTTGATTTGAAATAGATTTATTTACTTATCCTAAAGACACTTCTAATGAATCTGTTAGATGTATAGCTTGTGTTGGTTATACAGTAAACTCTGGATTGAAACTGAGTAGGACTCATTGAGGTGTAGGCATTTATCTCATAAGGCAACTTTGATATTCTTGCCAAACTTTCTCCATATGTAGGTGTGATTCTATGCTAAGAACCCATATATATTGACATTAACAGTTTTCAGAAAGCTGTAAAGAATATGTATATATTAACAATCAATTTAGAAAATAGTCATTAATTTGGATTCCTTGGGGATCCACCTTACTTACATTTTAACTTTGGAATGGAGAAATAGAAGCATTTTAAATAGTCTTGCCCAATTGTGACATTTTATGTGAACATAATTTTATTTAGCTGTATTGTAAAAGCTTGAGTTTGGTGGTAATATTGCATGATTGAGATGATGTTGTATATACCATTGAGTTGGTTCTGACTCATAGGTTTCCGAGAACAGGTGATGGGTTTGAACTGCCTACCTTGCAGTTAACAGTCTATTGCGTATTATACAGCAAGTAACTGTTAATACCTGCTATTTACAAATAGCATTTCTAGAAATCCTTGGACAATATATTTTTTTCATTAAGTTTATTTTGTTTTAAATTAA
Source organism: Chrysochloris asiatica (assembly GCF_000296735.1). Lineage (NCBI taxonomy): Eukaryota > Metazoa > Chordata > Mammalia > Afrosoricida > Chrysochloridae > Chrysochloris > Chrysochloris asiatica. Next base: position 12,049,667 of record NW_006408596.1, read on the forward strand.
TGCTTACTATAATTTTCTAGATGGGAAGACAAGACTGAGAGTTAACTTTTTTCCAAGTTTTTATTGTGAATTATGTGATAGTTTACATGGCAGAACATTAGCTTTACATTCATCGTATCTTATTTTGTTACATTGCAATGATTACAATTCCCTGCATGCATCATCAAACAACAAAAGAGTACACCCCACAAGCCTGCCCACTGGCCATCAACACACAGCCCTACATCCTCTCAGAGTCCAGAGTCCCCAGCTGCTGCATTTCTCCACGTCATCGTCTCTGCTTCCATCTCTGGTGTCACTGCTTCTCTGTTCCGCGCTCCACTCTTCTCCCTTGATAGTTCCAGGGTCCTCTGCTCCTGGACTGCAAGCTCAGCCACTCCCTTCCTTTTGTTACAAAATGCGTACTTTTACATTTGCAATGCTCACAATCAGTCCTGATAGTAATTATTCACTATTGAATCTTAAGAGTCTTATCCCCATCTCCTTTCACCAGCCCTGTCCAGATAGGTTGGAAACCACTCAGTGAAGATTCTACCTTCCCCTGTACCCTCTGAAACTAAGCTGCCTCTTGAAAGCTTGTAAGCCAGTCACTTCGTACCTTTGTTGTTGTTGTTAAGTGCCATAGGGTCGATTCCGACCCATAGCGACCCTATATAGTGTTTCCAAGGAGCAGCTGGTGAGCTTGAACCACTGACCTTGCATTGCAGTTCAATTGACTTCGCAGTCTGATGCCTTAGTCCACAGTGCCACACCAGGAATCCCCTATGTAGGGCTCCCCATTTTGGGTAGCCAATGTCTCAGTGGTAACTTTTTATACCAAATTGGACGCCATGAAGGAATTAGAAGTTTATTTTTTATCCAGAGGGGAATGCCGGAGGGGTTTTAAGGAGGAGTGATCAGATTTATGGTGTAGAAAGAGAACTCAGATGGCATAGATTACAGCTGTTGTTAAGTGCTGTTGAGTCCGTTCCGACCCATAGCTACCCTGTAGGGGACTTCTGAGGCTGTAAATCTTTATGGAAGCAGAAAGCCTCATCTTTCTCTCGTGGAGCGGCTGGTAGTTTAGAACTGCTGACCTTAAGGTTCGCAGCCCGATTTGTAACCACTATGCTAGATTACAGTAGGGGAACCCAAAGGTAGAGTTAGGGTACAAGTTAGGTATGGACAAAGGCTGTGGGTAAAGAGACAGGGACTAATACAGAGTAAAAGTAAATACTAGCATGGATAACTTGCCTCTTACCAGGAAAGATTTGAGGCAGTGAGAAGTTGCAAAACATTTTGATTTCTAAGAAAGGAGTGGGAAGAAGGAGGTGGGGAACGAAAGGGGAGAGAAAACCTTTGGTGAATCAGAATATTTTGGCAGGAGGAAGAGCTCATGAAATATGTTGGCTATCGGATGTGTGCATGAAAAAACCCTGATAAGAAGAAAGAAAATAAGAGGGGGAAGAGGTGTATTGGAAGAAAGGCATGGTGATCTACTTCTGAAAAATCAGCCATTGTAAACCATATGGAGCACAGTGCTTCTCTGGCACATATGGGATCGTCTATAAGTGGAAGTTAATTGCAGTTGGTTGACTGTAACAGGAGTTGGTTCTCTCTTGACCAATCTTTGGTCCACAGAGCCTCTGCTTTTAATAGTGATAAACCCAGAAAGCAGATGATGCTTCCCCCTCCCTCTCTACCCCCACCCCTGAAAATCTGTACTGGGATGTTTTAATTTACTTTTTAGTTGACAGGTTTTGTTGAAATTAAGTTCAAATTGGTGATATGCTTGGTAGGAAAACGATACAGAATTATTTTTTGGGAACCAATGAATAGGTTAGAAGGAGCATTTGTAAAGACCTCAAAATAGTGTGTATCATTAATGCATATTCCTCATTATGATTTTGGATTCCTTTGAATTTTTATTCCTACCATATTATTCTTTATGCCTTCATCACTTAGCTTTCTGGTTATATAGTATTTCAATAGTTATGGGACTCCTGGTGTGACGTTGTATGATAAGCACTGGACTGCAAACCACAAGGTCAGCAGTTAAAACCCACCACCTGCTCTTCAGAAACTCTATGCAGGGTCATTATGAGATGCAACTGAGTTCACAGCACTTTACAGCAACAAAAAACATAGTTATTAGGAATAATATTATACTTGGCCATGTTTTCGGTTCCCTTCCTACCTCTTTTCCTGTCCCTCTGTATTTATTCTCCTCCTCTTTTTTTGGAAACAAATTCCTAGACTCCCTGCTTGCGGGAGCCCTCTGTGCCTGTGCTACACTTTTACTTGGCAGCTTCAGTTGTCAGTTAAGCGCTCAGATGTATATATGTACTTCAGAACCTATTGATGTAATCTCCTTGGTGTGGTGGGGGTCCTCTCTAGTAGTTTGGAGTGCACTTACTAGCCCAGCGTGCACGAACCATTGTCGACTGCCTGTAATTCATTCAGCCTTCCCACTTGGGTAGATTTTTTTTCACTTGGCTACCCTGAAGTTAGAGGGTTATTTGTCAAATTTCTTTAATTTTTCTCCAAGTGAGGTAGGACTAATACGGCATAACATATTTGCACGAAATAAATTTAAGAAATTACAGCTGTAAGACAGTTGCCCATGAAGCAACCACTGCATTAAATCAGTTACCCCTAAGTCTTTTATCAGTTACCTTTAAGTCCTCTCTTCTTGTCAATGTGCGTGTATTTGTACAAGTCCAGACATAAAATCACAGTGTAGATAGAATTGTTTATTCAGCTGTGCAAACATCTTCAGTGTGATTACCCTTTCATAGTTACACATTTAATGGAAACATCTAATTTATTTTATACATTTAGTAAATACTGTACAGTTAGTCTCCGATTCGGATGATACAGGTGTATCTAGCATGAAACATGAAGGTTCCCGTCTTTCCACGAAGAAAAAAACTCCAGTAACTTAATTTGTATTGTTGCAGGTTTTTTTCTTGCCTCTGCATACCTCTCCATGTGCTTATAACATAGGCAGTTTAAATGTTATATTAAGTATTGAATACAGAAAAGTAGCGTATGGAAATCATACATAACCATGTACCTAATACCCAGCATGAGAAAAAGAATGTTCTACCATGTAAGAAGTCCTGTCTGCACCCTTCCTCAATCCCTTCCTTTCCCTTCTCTCTACAGATAACTGTTACTATGAACTTTATTTTTATCATTCTCTTAATTTCTTTTTTTCATTTAAATCACTTATGTTTATAATACTGAATAATACATTTAACTTTTTATGACTTTAAACTTTTTACAAATGGGACCATATTATATTCTTTTGTAATTTGCTTTCTTAGTTTAATATTCTATTTCAACAGTATTATGTACTAACTGTGTAACTATGTGCATTACTATGTATTGCACAGTTGTAATCTACTTACCCACAATTTATTGATGCATACTATTGATGATGGCCATATTTGTAGTTTCATAATTACAGATAAGTGATAATTTGCCCACTTTTTCTTCTAACATTATCTTTTAAGTTATTTTCATGCCAGTAAAATTAGATATACCTCATCCTTTTTAATGATGTTTCTAATATTTGTTTTGTAAAATGGATGTACATTGCTTGTTAAACCCTTACCTATGAGGAACTGCAGTAAGATTTTTTTTTTTTTTTAACTTTTTTTTGTGTGGCTGTAATAGACAGGCATCAGTTTTACTTGTGTACGTATCTCTACGCACATATACCAAATATTTCTGCAGCATAGATTGTTGTTACTAGGTGCCCCTCAAGTCATTTCTGACTCATAGAGACCCTGTATAGAATTTCTGAGGAATGGCTGGTGGGTTTGAACCTCTGACCTTGCGGTTCAAACTGACCTTATGATTCAGCGCTTATCCTACGCTCCTCAGGGCAGATTACTAGAGGTAAAATTGCTTATTTGTGTATTAAAATTTTTGATAAACCATTCATCCTGAGCTAAAAATGGATTTACTATGCTTGTTTAACCCTTACTTACGAGGAACAGTATTTTTAATTTGATTCCTAATGAGATGATAAGGAGCTAGGGTAGCGTAGTGGATACAAATTGGGCTGCTAATCTCAAGGTCAGCAGTTTGAAATTACCGGCTGTTTCACAGGTGAAAGATGAGGCTTTCTGCTCCCGTAAAGATTTACAGCCTCGGAAACCCGGTACAGGGTCGCTATGAGGTAGAACCCGACTGCACGACACAATGCTGCTGCCACCACCAATGAGATTATGATCGTGTCTGTATCCATATGAACATGTGAGCCTGCTTAGTTTTCAAAGGTGATGGTCTGTCTCTAAAAAGCCTTTACTTTTCCTTTTAAAATTTCTTACTACTCACTAATCAAGTTGAATTACATGTTCTTTACGTCTCACCCCAGAATGTTTGCTATTTCTAAGTGTTTTTAGTGGTTATGAATCAGGCTGCAAACTTTAAGGTCAGCAGTTCAAAGCTACCAGCTATTCCATGGGAGAAAGATGAGGCTTTCTGCTCCCGTAAAGATTTACAGCCTTAGAAACCCTGTACAGGGTCGCTATGGGTCGGAATCCACTTCACGGCACACCACCACAACCAAGTGTTTACTGCATATACTTGGCACTGTTTAAATGCTTCCATGCTGTTGTGGTTTAGTGCTGACAAGTTGGATCCTACTCATAGCAACCCTCTATGGAGTTTCTGAGGAGCAGCTGGTGGGTTTGAACTGCCGACTTTGAGGTTCAAACTGACTTGCAGTCCAGTGTTGATCCTACAGTATCACACAAGCTCTCCCGGGAGATGTTCATTTTATGTTCACAGATTCTTACGAAGAGGACCCATCCATTTCCATTTTCAGGTAGGAAAGGTGAAGTGAGAATTCTGAGTAACAGCCTAAGGTGACACAGCCTGCAGGTGATGGAGGTACATGTTGAGCCTTAGTCATTTAACTTCAGAGACTGAGCCTTTTAGCTGGTACAGTGTATTCATGACATACTCTTCTTCTACTCAGCTTCTTCAGGGACCACAGTGCAGCTCCGCCTAGCTACTCCAACCATTATTGGTCTCTTTCTTTTCTAAGCCTTTTAAAAATTAACAGCTTAGACCATATAATTTAGCACAAGCACAAGGGTAGAAATCACTGGAGCATATAGATTTGCCGGAGATTAATGGAGTGATAATACAGCTTACATTTTTAAAAAACTTTCATCAGTGATTAATGGAGTAATAATACAGCTTAAAATTTCTTCTCACAGATAGGGAGAAAGATTTTATTTTTTCCCCTTAGACTGTTTTATTCCACATTGAGGAATCATTTGAAAAATGAAAAATTCATACAGTATATTCTTTGAACAATAGAAGAATCAAGATGAACACATAAGTAACTATATAATCCCAAATTAAAAAAAAAGTCACTTGGCTAACTTTTTTTTTTTTTAATCAGCTAATTACTTAAAATGTTTATGCTAAAAATGATTAATTTTAGGGATGTAAGTATTTTGAGGGTTGGGCTTTCTGCTCCCCCCAATATATATATATATATCCTCTTGGACTACGAATCACAAGGTCATCAGTTCAAATCCACCAGCTTCGAAACCCTTTGCACAGGGTCGCTATGAGTCAAAACTGGCACTTAACAAAAAACGCTGTACAGGGACTGACTTGATGGCACTCAACAACAATAACAACATCATGTATTTATTTAAAAAATAGATAAGATAGCTTAAAGAAGATAGAAATTTCTTTTTCATACTTAAGAAGCCTGAGGACAAGCATTTGAGAGTTTGTTTGGCTCTTTCTAACTTGCTACTTACAACCTCCTTAGTATATCACGGCTAGCATGTCTGCCCATCCCTCTTGTCAGTTTACCTATTGTTGTGGCTTGTGTATTGCTGTGATGCTGGAAGCTGTCTTACCAGCATTTTAAATGTCGGCAGGTCACCCATAGTGGACAGGTTTCAGTGGAGCTTCGAGACTAAGACTAAGGAGAGGCAGGCCACTACTGGTTAGCCCCTGAAAACTCTATAAATAAGCAGTGGAAACAAATAGTGCCTAAAGATGAATCCCTTAGGTGGGAAGGCACTCTAAATACAACTTAGCGTTTTTGTGTACATCCCTCCCCCACCAAAAAAAAAACCCCAAAACAACCAGAATGGAAGCAAATACTGTTGAATGGTGATGCATAGAGGAGATTGTAATCATTGCAATGAGACGATAGTGTAAAGTCTGTGTTCTCCCATTTAAACTATCACTTAGTTCACAACAGAAACTTAAAAAAAAAAAAAAAAAGACTGAGCAAGGGCTTCCTTCTCAAAGTAGAGTTGACTTAAATGACATAAGCAAAGCTTTTTGGGACTGTCGTTTGATGATGGGGGCATAAGTCAGAAAGAGAAAAAACAGCTGCAGACATCCATTGATAAAAGTAACATGGAATGTAAGGAGTATGTTGTTGTTAAGTACCGTCAGGTCGGTTCTGACTCATAGTGACCCTGTATAGGGTTTCCGAAAAGTGACTTGTGAGTTTGAACTGCTGACCTTACAATTCAAATGACCTTATAGCCCAGTGTTAATCGCACACCAGGACTCCTAGGTGTGATGAAATGGACTGGTATTGGCCACTTTGAATTGGACAATCACATGGTTTACTATTCCAGAAAAGAGAAATTGAAGAGGAATAGTCCAAGCTCAGCAGTTGCTCCTTGGAAACCCTTTACAGGGCTGCTGTGTGTCAGAACCGACTTGGTAGCACTTAAGAACAACAGCACTCAATTTCTCCAGTCTGAAATTGATGAAACATGCAATCAGGGTGCATTGATAATTGCTAGTGATTGGAATGCAAAAATTGGAAACAAAGGAATGATCAGTGGTTGGCAAGCTATGCTAGAGATCACATGATAGAATTTTGCAAGACCAATGACTAACTCATTGCAAATTTCCTCTTCAGCAACGTAGAAGGTGATTATATACCTGGACCTTGTTGTTAGGTGCCATCAAGTCGGTACCGACCCATAGCGACCTTATGCACAAGAGAACAAAACACTGTCCGAACCTTGGCCAACCTCACTACTGTTGCCACGCTTGAGTCCATCGATGTTGCCACTTGGGCATTCCATCTCCTTGGGGGTCTTCCTCTTTTTCTCTGACCCTCCACCTTACCAAACATGATATCATTTTCCAGGGACTGATCCCTCCTGACAATATGTCTGAAGTATGAGAGACGAAGTTTGGCCATCTTGGCTTCCAAGGAACACTCTGGTTGCACTTCTTCCAAAACGGATCTATTGGTTCTTTTGGCAGCCCATGGCACTTTCAACCCGTGTAAGTTAATGTAAACAAAACAGAATTGAAAACTGAGTTCCTGCATCATGCTAGCCCATGATACTTTTCAATATTCTCTTCCAACACCATAACTCAAAAGCATCAGTTCTTCTACAGTCTTCCTGATTCACTGTCCAGCTTTCACATGCATATGAGGTCATTGAAAATACCATGGCCTAGGTCAGGTGCACCTTAGTCCTCAAGCTGACATCTTTGCTCTTCAACACTTTAAAAAGGTCTTGTGTAGTAGATTTGCCTAATGCATTACATCTTCTGATTTCTTGACTTCTGCTACCGTGATTGTTGATAGTTGATCCAAGAAAAATGACCTCATTACTGATCTGGATTTATTCTTTTTGATAATGCACCATTCCTCTTCAATTTGTCATTCCCGGCATAGTAAACCATGTGGTTGCAGATTCAAAATGGGCAATACCAGATCCATTTGAGCTCACTAATGCTTATGATATCGATGTTTATGTGTTCCATTTCATTTTTGACGTCTAATTTTCCCAGATTCATACTTCATAATTCCATGCTCCTCTTTTCAGTGGATGTTTACAGCTGTTTCTCTTCATTTGAGTTGTGCTCTGGACCTTGCCAGATAGAATATACAGGAATCAACTTGACTATATTTGTAGGGAGAGATGATTGAGAAGCTTAGTGGTGATTGGTGATAGTTGTGTGCTGGTGAGTCAGTTCTCGCTTATAGCAGTCCTACATAGGGTTTCTGAGAGGCTCTATATCATTACAGGAGCAGAAAGCTTCATATTTCTCCTGCGGCGGGATAGCTGCTAGATTTGACCTGCTGACCTTGTGATTAAGCAGCTAAATCTTTAACCCACTCTACTACCAGGGTTCCTTGGAGAAGCTCAATATTGTTTGCTAAAGTGAGGCCAAGGGCAGACTGTGGAACGTACCATCAGTTGCTCATAGGCACGTTCAGGTTGAAGCTGGAAAAACATTAAAACAAATCTCTGAGAGCCAAAATATATTAAGGTATCTCCTACTATAATGTGTTTAACCTCAGGGTCAGCAGTTTGAAACTACCAGCTGCTCCCCAGGAGAAAGATGTGGCTTTCTGCTCACATAAAGATTTACAGCCTCGGAAACCCTGTATAGGGTGGCTATGAGTCAGAACTGACTCCATGACACATAACAACAACAACAACTTGAATTTGTAAATCATCTCATAAACAGATTTGATGAATTAGACACTAATGACTGAAGACCAGAAGAATTTGTGGTAACGTCATACATGAAGAAGGCAAAAAGTCATTAAAAAAGACAGGAAAAAAACCGAAAAGACTAAGATTGGTATCCAAGAGTGTCTGAAACTTGCTTTTGAATGTAGAGAGGCTAAAGCAACTAGAAGAAGTGAGATGAACAGAAAATTTCAAAGGACAGCTTGAGAAGACAACGTATTATAATGAAATGTGCGAAGACCTGGGGTTAGAAAACCAAAAAGGAAGAAGCAGCTCAGCATTTCTCAAGCTGAAAGAACTGAAGAAAAAATTCAAGCCTTGAGCTACAATATTTGAAGGATTCTATAATGCGCCAAAAGGAGCTCTGGTAGTGTAGTGGTTAAGAATCGGGCTGCGAACCACAAGGTCAGCAGTTCGAAACTACCAGCTGTTCCGCGGGAGAAAGATGAGGCTTTTTGCTCCTGTAAAGATTTACAGCCTCAGAAACCCTGTACAGGATCACTATGAGTCGGAACCGACCATAATGCGCCAGACTGCAAAGCCGTTTGAAACTTCAGGGTTGGTGATTCGAGTTAAGCAGTTGCTACTCGGAAGCCCTACACAGGGTCGCTATAGATTGTAATCGACTCGGCAGCACTTAACAACAAGAATGAGCAAAATACTGAATAACTTGGAAAGTATCAAAAGATGGAAGGAGTACAAAAAAGTCATTGTACCAAAAAGAATTGGTTTATGTTTAACCATTTCAAAAGAAGTGCCAGATGATCAAGAACCAATGGTACTGAAGGAAGAAGTTCATGCTTCACTGAAGGCATTGGTGAAAAACATGACTCAAAGAATTGTTAAAAGCCCTGTTGAAAACTTTCAGTAAACAGATGCACAGCACTGGAGGCACTCAGTCATCGATGTCAAGAAATTTGGAAGACAGCTACTTGGCCAACCGACTGAAAGAGATCCATATTTGTGCTCATTTCCAAGAAATGTGACCCAGCAGAAAGTGGCAATCCAGAATCATTAATAGCATAAAATGCAAGTAAAATTTTGCTGAAGATAATTAAAAAATGGTTACAGGAATTCAAGCAGGATTTACAGTGCGACATGGAATGAGTGAGGGCTGTCGTTACTGATGGCAGATGGATCTTGGCTGAAAGCAGAAAATACCAGACCGATGTTTGTTGTTGTTAAGTGCTGTCTAGTCAGTTCCAACCTATAACTACCCTGTGTAGGGTTTCCATGGTGTGGCTGGTGAGACAGACACTTATTTCTGCTTTATTGACTATGCAAAGGTTTTAGACTATATGGATGACATTGTATAGAGAATGAGTATTCCAGAGCATTGTGCTCATGAGGAACTTGTACATAAACCAAGAGGCAGTCATTCTAGTAGAACAAGGGAATGCTGAATGGTTTAAAATCATGAAAGTTGTGAATCAGGGTTACAACCTTTCACCATACTTAATTCAATCTGTATGCTGAGCAAATAATCCTAGGAGCTGAATTACATGAAGAATGGCAGTGACATAGCACCAGAATTGGAGGAAGAGTTCACTAGTAACCTGTGATATGCAGAAAATGCTGCCTTGCTTGCTGGATATGAAAAGGACTTGAAACATTTACTGATGAAAATCAAGGAGGATTACACCTCAATATGAAGAAAAGGAAAACCCTAAAACTGAACCAATAAAACACTATCATGGTAAACAAAGAAAAGATTGAAATAGTCAACTATTTCATTTTGCTTGCACCCACCACAATCCATCCTTGTGAAACAAACAGTCAAGAATTCAAAGGACGTGTATTGTATTCGGCAGATGAGATGATTGAAAATACCATGGCTTGGGACGTAGGTGCACCTTAGTCCTAAAACTGATAACCTGCAAAAAGACCTCTTTAAAGTGTTAAAGAGCAGGATGTCAGTTTGAGGACTAAGGTATTTTTGCCCCCAAGCCATGGTATTTTCAATCGCCTCATATTCATGTCCTGATGTGCTGTGGTTTAATGTGTTAAACTGCAAAGGTGGTTTGAACTGCAAGGTTGTCTGACAGCTGCTGCTCAGAAACCCTATTATAAGGGTCACTATGAGTCAGAACCGACTTGAGGGCACTTAGCAACAACAACAACATGTGCATGTGAGAGTTGTGCAATGAATAAGGAAGACTGAAGAATCGTTGCATTTGAATTAATAGTGTTGGTGAAGAATATTGACTTTGTATTATATGTACTTTGGACAAGTTGTCAGAGGGACCAGTCCCTGGAGAAGGACATCATAGGTGGTAAAGCGGAGGGCCAACAAAAAAAGAGTAAGAAGACTGTTTAGGAGATGAATTAAAACAATGGCAGCAACAGTGAGCTCAAACATAGCAGATATAGTGAGGACAGGATGGGACTGGGCAGTGTTTGGAGCTATTGTACATAGGTTTGCTAGGAGTCTTGCACCTAACAACAACAACCACCAGCATATCTCAGAGATTTTGGTATATTGTGTTTTCATCATCATTTCAAAATACTTTCTTACCTCTCTTGTGGTTTCTTCTTTGTCCCACCCCACTAGTTGTTTCCAATGATTCTTTAGTTTCCAGGTTTTGTAGGAAATGAGAGTTCTCGATATTTTAAGTTTTAATTTAGTTCTGTTCATAGATAGCAGTTTTTGAAAATTTATCTATAGCTTGGTTTTAAATCATATGATTTCTTTGGGTGAATGCTTCTTGTGCATTTGGGAAAAGAAAATGTGAGTTGTGTTGTTGGGTATAATATTTTATAAATGTCATTTTGATTATATAGTTTGATAGTGTTGCACATATTTTCTGTACCTTTTTGATTTTCTGTCTGCATGTTCTCTTATATACAGGGTTGCTGTGAGTTGGTACCAACAATAACAAATGCTTGACGAAATGACAGTTTCATCCATTATCCGAGTCCTGTTCTTAGAGTTAACTGTGATACAGTATAACCACTTAGACTTTTCATGATTACTATTTGCATGATGTATTGTTTCATATAATTTTACTTTTAACCTGTGTCTTTTAACAAATTAAAGTGTATTTCTTGTAGTTAGCACATAGTTGGACCTTGACTTTTTGTTCATTTGATAATTTCTAGCCTTTATTTAATGTGGTTATGTTGATGTGGTTAATTTTGAGTTTACTATCTTTTTTTATTTATTTTTCGTATCTAGCCTGTGTAAGGAGCTCTGGTAGGGTAGTGGTTACGAATCGGGCTGTGAGCTGCAAGGTCAGCAGTTTGAAACTACCAGCTGTTCCACGGGAGAAAGAGGAGGCGTTCTGCTCCTGTAAAGATTTCCAGCCTCAGAAACCCTGTACAGGATCGCTATGAGTCGGAACCGACTCCACGGCACGTAACAACAACAACAGTCTAGCCTATGTATTCTTTGCTCTCTTTTCCCACATTTTTGTTCGATTTGGGTTGAGTATTTTTTATGATCCCATCTTATCTACCATTGGTTTATTGGAGTTCTGGTTTGGTGCTGTAGTTTAAGTACTGGACTGCTGACCGCAGGGTTAGCGGTGCAAACCCATCAGCCTTTCATCGGAAACTATACAGGCTTGCTGTGAGTTGGAAATAACTCAGCAACACTTAACAATAACAAACATAGACTTTTTAGAAATTCCTCTTTGTTTTACTTTGCATTGATGAAGGGTTTACAGTATGTATCTTTAACTTATCACAGTCAATGTTTAAATGATATTAACTCCTTAATTTGTAATGTGAAAACTTTATAACAGCATATTTCTGTTTCCTCCTATTTTTTCTGCTGTTGTCATTTATTTTTCTTCTGTATCTGGTCAGCAGCCTAGAATGCATTGTTACAGTTTTTTAGTTAAAGAGTCACTTTTAAAGAAACTTAAAAGTGATAATACAAGTCTTTTATTTGCTCACATATTAACTGCTTCTGGTATTATTATTTCATGTAGATCCAGTTTCTATCTGTTATTATATTTCTTGTACTCAAGAACTTTGTTGTTGTTAAGTGTTGTTGAGTTGCTTCTGACTCATAGAGACTCTATAGTGTTTCTGACGCTGTAAATCTTTGTGGGAGAGCTGAAAAAATCTTTTTCTTCTACCTTATTTATGAAACACGTGGCTAGTTCACTGACCAGCCCCTGAGCTAGATGATAAAATTGGTGTTAGAGTTTTAGAAAGTTAATGTTGGAAGGAATCCTTGAGACTTATGTTTCAGATTTGGAAGGAACTTCATAAATTATGTTTTCTAACAATCTTTTTAATGTTTGAAGCCACTTTACATTATCCTTATATAGAATAGTTTTTTCTTTAACTTCCCGTATCAATGACTGCATCTTGTTAAGTACCGTAGAGTCGGTTCTGACTCATAGTGACCCTGCACAGGGTTTCCGAGGCTGTAAATCTTTACGGGAGCAAAATGCCTCATTATTCTCCCGTGGAACCGCTGGTAGTTTCGAACTTCTGACCTTGAGGTTGGCAGCTCGACTTGTAACGTACTTGTTACAAGTATACTACCAGAGCTCCTTATGACTGCATCTTAGGCAGGGATGTTTTTCGAGGGAGCTATCAGGGACTCCGGAGTCCTGGTGTGGTGCTGTGGGTTAACATGCCAGACTGCAAAGCTAGTTGAACTGCAAGGTCAGCAGTTCAAGCTCACCTGCTGCTCCTTGGAAACCTTACACAGGGTTGTTATGGTTCAGAAGTGACTCAACAGCATTTAACAACAACAACAATCAGGGACTCCTGGTGTGGCACTGTAGGATAAGCAGTGGACTGCTAACCACAAAGTTGGCATTTCCAACCCACCAGCTGCTTCTCTGAAACTACGCTATACAGGGTCACAGTGAGTTGAAAGTGACTCACATGACAACAACGATCACGGAGTCCTGATGTGGCGCTGTAAGATAAGCACTGGTTTGCTAATGCAGGGTTGGTGGTTCAAACCTACCAGCTGCTTCCTCAGAAACCTTATACTCATTGTGAGTTGTAACTGACTCAGTGGCACTTAACAACAACAATCAGTATTGGTTTTGTTTTGATCATGAGGTTTTTCTTTCGGTTCTGTTGCTAGCACTTGGGAGTGTTCTTAACAAATTTTATTCAACTTTGATATATCAGACTTTTATCTAACTGAAGACTTTTCATATTCCTTCAGAATCAGCGTAATTAAATACTAAGTTTATTCAACTGTTATTGTTGCATGATTGTATGATTTTTATATCTGCTGCCACATTTATTTGTTTGAAAGGACTGAACAAGAGGTCACATTGCTTCTAGCCATATGGCATACTTTAGATTTCTTCACTACCCTAGTCCTTTGTCTGTTAAAATTAACAGACTAGATCTAGATCTTGATCTAGATCTCTCTTAAAAGTGTGGGACCAGGTGTTGAACGCTGTATTGACTAATGGAGTGGTAAGTGCTGAATCTCTAGGGCTGGATCTCGGTGCTGTATTTTATTTACTAAAGTTGATTCAAATGGTAGTAACTTTATTGGTAGCTGCTTCACGTATTTCGGTTGTTAAACTATTGTTGAATAAAACTCCTGAGCCCTTTTACTCATACTTACGCTCTGCCTTTTTGATTTTCATGTTTTAAAAAATATATACTATTTTGACAAAGACTTGGGACTGAACAAAACCCTACATGTTAGGAAGCATCTTTTGTTTAGACCTTCTTGTAACAGAGATAGCATATTGTGTTTCCCTCGTATCAGTCAGTTGGGAGGCCCCTGACCTGCTGTCAGTAGATCCTCTGTGGTGGGAATTGCTGGCTAGCAGCATAGCTCTGGCAGGGGAGAGTTTGAGCAGAGCCAGATGGGAGGGGGCATACAGCTGGAAATATTTCTCTGCCCAGCTGGAGCTTTAATAGTCTAAAAATGGAAAAAAGAAACAGACAACAATAACACACGGTAAGTAACCTCTTGGCTTTTGCAGCACAGTTTATATGTTCCTTAGTTGCTAAATTTCAGAACTTGTATAGATTGCTAAATGGTGGAGTCCTGGTGTGGCGTGGTGGGCTAATGCGTTAGACTGCAAAGTTGTTTGAACTGCAAGGTCAGTGGTTCAGACTCACCAGACCCGATCTATACAGGGTCACTATGGGTCAGAATCGACTTGACGACACTTAACAACAACAACAATATACTTGAGTTTTAGTAGTAACTGTTGTTGTTGTTGTTGTAATGTGCCGTGGAGTTGGTTCTGACTCATAGTGACCCTGTACAGGGTTTCCGAGGTTGTAAATCTTTATGGGAGCAGACAGCCTCATCTTTCTCCCGCGGAACAGCTGGTAGTTTCGAACTGCTGACCCTGATGTTCACAACCCGATTTGTAACCACTTCGCTACCAGAGCTCCTTAGTAGTAAGGAGCTTCCATATTCTGATTAGTTTTGTTTTAACATTAATTTTATTTCTCTTTTTCCAGCGTTACTTTCTTACATAAAGATTTAAGACAGTTCCACAAGGTTACCCCCACTTCACTTCTCCAGAGGTGCTTTTTTACCCCCTTAGTTGATTATTCTTAATTTTACATAAATATGTTTGTAAGTACTAAACGTATAGTTACTTTTAGGGTGTTCAATTCTAGAGTTTTAACTATTGAAGATGAAGATTTAGTTTATTTTCTTCCTGCCCCTTCTACAAAGCACACACACTCATCCTATCTCTCCATCTTACCAGACAGCTTTCTGGGGCTTAGAGGAGGGTGGGGGGAAAGGGGGGGTGGTTTTTTACTTTCACTTTGTACAAGTTCACGTAATCCCCCGTTTTCATTCTACTTCCGTGTCCTTAATTTGTGCTTATGTTTCCCATTCCAGACACTCTATTTTTTTTTTTTTTTTTTTAATCTAGATGGCATACGAGATGAATTGCTG
>NW_006408596.1:12065105-12116934 GCF_000296735.1 Chrysochloris asiatica
TGTCCTTAATTTGTGCTTATGTTTCCCATTCCAGACACTCTCTATTTTTTTTTTTTTTTTTAATCTAGATGCCCTGTTTTGCTGTCTCCAGAGACTACACTAACAGTATTTGCTGGATGAAACACTGGCTCAGCTATGTGGAATGGGGAGCTTATTTGGGGATCTGAGTATTTCTTTAACAAGCTTTCAGCCACTTCTCCTTACTTTATCTCCTGTCTTCTTTCAACCCTACTTCCAAAGCTACCTGTATCTGTACCTCCTGAGGCAGAAGAGCTTTTGTGTAAACTGACTTGTTTCTCAGCTTTCTCCATGGCTAGTAGTGTAAGGTTTACTTTTCTGAGTAAATGTCTTTACCTCTTGAGCATCTGCTTCTGAGCTTTCAGAATTTTGCTGCTTTTATCTCCTCTCGTCTTCTGCTTAACCTTGTGATTTAAGAAAAAGACAAAACAAAGAAACCTCTTTACTGACATTTTTGTGAGATTTAAGATAGAGCAAAAGCAGATGTGTATGTTTACTCTGCTGTCTTTACCTGGAGTTGATTAACTCTGTTTTAACAGACGTTTTCTGTTACATGTGACTTCCCTTTCTATGACTCAAGTTGAGAAGTGACTTACTATGTTTACTGTATTTCCCTCATCGACTTAGAGGAATAACTCACTCTCAACAGGAATTTCCTAGTGCACTCCTGTTGGCTCCAGATTCATTTCTTCACACCTTTCTAGAATCTTGCCCAAGATTAATAGTAAGCTAATTTATGTTGTTTGAGGAATCTTTTCTTCAAAGATTTCTTGAAAATTTGAGTATCTCTGGCAACGCTGTTATTGCTGGTCATTCCATCTAATAAGTGTTCCGTCTTATTTACAAGTTGTCTTTGTGAGGGGGATATAATTAGTCTGGGTCAGGAGACTAATTTATAGAATTGAGTTTTCCCGTAAGGAGTCCTGGTGGCACAGTGGTTAAGTGCTTGAGTAGGAACCACAAGATAGGTGGTTTGAGGTAGCCGTCTCCTTCTGTAAAGATAGTTGTTAAGTGCTGTCCAGTAGGTTCCAACTCATAGCAACCCTGAATAGGGTTTTGCGGGTTTAAATCTTTTCAGGAGCGTCATCTTTCTCCTGCTGAGTATCTGGTGGGCTCAAACCATTGACCTTGTGGTTTCTAGTCCAATTCTTACCCTATGGAGTCACTACGCTCCCCTAAGATTGTTACTGTTTTTGTTAGTGCCGCCAAGTTCTGACTTGTAGTGACCCTGTATAGGGTTTCCGAGGAGCAGCTGGTGAGCTTGAACCTCTGACTTTGCAGTTCAAACTGAGTTTGCAGTCCAACGCATTAACCCACAGCTCCACACCCCTAAGAGTACAGCCTTGGAAACCCTATGGAGCAGTTCTCTGTTCTGCAGGTCCTTAAGACACAGGATTGAGTAGGTAGCAACATTTTTTTCATTTGTTAACTGTTACGTGCCTGAGAGCCATTTCCAACTCACGGTGATCCTACATAGAGGATCAACTGGTGAGTTTAAACTGCCAACCTTGTAGTTCAAATCGACCTTTCTGTCTAATGCTTATCATACAGGGTGCCCTGAGGTGGAATAGTTTTTGAATATCATATAAATAAGATAGTTGAAGAAGCAGAACTAGAACCTAGATCTCCTGACCTTTTGCCAGTGTTCTTTCCAGGATGCTATACTGTGAGTCATTGTTATTAAGACCTGCTAGTCTTACTGTGTACCGTGACTGCTGAATAACTCTGGGGAGCCATAATGCAAGTATCTATTATTGCTCATGAGGGATCTGGTTTTAGTGGGTCAGTGCAAATAAATGATCTCTACTGGGAGAATTTATCAGCTCATGTTCTACATACTGTACATAAAGAGTAGAATCGATACAAATTTTATTTGAACCACATTCATGCTGTTAAGAAGTGAATTTATCCTGGTTCAATTACCTGGGAACCTTGACTGTCTGAACAGCAGACTCTGGACATGGCAGAGAAAGTTCCCCCATCCCTATTCTTCCCCTCCTCCCCCCAAAGCCTCTCTTGCTATTTTAATAATTACTAACTTGGTTTGTTATATGCACATATACTCTAAGAATTAATTTGTGTACTGACAATCTTGTAGTAGTAGTTTGTAAAAGGAGGCGTATCATTATTAAAGTAAAATAAAAAGTTTCTTCTATTCATGAGATGGTGTGTGGGTATGCTTATATTTGTGTTCCTAATACCCAAGGAAGACTAAAGAACTTTAGTTATGAACTTTAAGACTAAGGAACTTTCTTAAATTAGAAAGTATGACCGTGAGCAGTAGTCATTACTAAATTGAGTCAATGACAGTTTCTTTGTGCTATGTTATAATAACACGAAGCCCTATGAGCCAATATGGCTAAGTGGAAACCTTTTTTTTTGAACTACAGTACAATTGGGATCAGCTGTTTGCTAGTTATGTGACTTTGAGAGACTTATTTAACCCCTTTGAGTTCTAATGTCTTTAGTTATGAAGAGTTTATTATGGGACCTGTTATTTGGTGCTGATCTTGGCTATTAATTGTACATATGTGTGTTCTGGTTTTGTACTTAAATATTTTAATTTTGTTTTCTTAGATCTGTAATTTAAAACTTTAAATTCATAGTAAAATCTGCAAAACTCGGAACTTGTGAAAGCCAGAAACCTGTCAGAGAAGGAAAGCATAAATGTTTTCCAGTAAATAAAGAGCAACAGAAAAATTAATGGTGACTGTCTGTACCTGTCAAAGGTGGACAACTTGAGTGACCAGGAAAAACAAGTCTCTTTGTATTCTTCCTTTCACTGTATTTCTGGGTTGCCAGTCTTTTTGACATTGAGAGAAGCACAGTGTATTTTGAGAGAATTACATCTAGAAATATTTTTAAGGTTTGTTTCATAATTTTAGAAATCATTAGATAAGGAGTTTTGAGAGTTGGCCATATTAACCCATTTGTTAGAAATTGGGGCCTTCAGGACTTGCAATTGAATTGATTTTTTTAACGATAAATAAGATTATGGTTAGTGAGGACATATTTTAATCTTAATTGAATACACTTCCATGATAAGATTTTTCTTTCTTGGACAGACTATTTCACTATTGCTGAGTCCTCTTTTCTCTCATCAAACATTAATTCACAGTTTACAAATAAGTCTTTGAATATCCTCTTTATACTTAGTTATCACTCTTAGGCTTGAATGCTCTTACATTGTTATGTTTTCCAGTGAAGACTTGGTATAATGATACTTAATTTTAACTTTAAAAATAAAGGGGTGAATCATTGGTATGTTGCAGTGTTCTGAGGCCTTGCTGCTAGATCACTTTCATTTGTGTTCTAACACTTGCTAGAACGACTCTATCAAGAATTTAGAGCCGGTGGCATTGGGTCCCCTGCACCTCTCAGTGCTAGGAAACACTGATATGAAATTAGTGGAAGTGCTAGCTAGGATTTAGGAAACCATTCGTTTGAATCAAAGCCAAATATTTTGTCTACTGAGCCATACCGGATGTTATAGGTGAAAGTATTCTAGTGAGTAATTGCTGCTGGTGGATTTTCTTGTGGACGGCCTCACCTGTTGTGTAAATTTAAATCTCCGAGGCGTCTTACCTTTTAACTTGGAAAATATGCTTGATATCAATATTGTTGTTGTTAAATCGGTTCCAACTCATGGTGATCCTGTATAGGGTTTCTGAGTAGCGGCTGGTGAGTTTGTACTGCTGACCTTTGCAGTTTAAACCAACATTGCAACCCAGTGCTTCTCCTACAGCACCGTAATTATTGTGCGCCTCTCATCCCCTGCTTCCTTGCCTCACCTCTCCTCCTTCTTTCCCTGATCCCTAAGATTCTTAGGCACGGAACACCTTTAGGTTAGGTGATGGTATGAAAAGCTAGCTTTCTATTTAGCATTTCTGATTGTAACTGTTCCTTTTTATTTAGTTACCTTCTTTGACATTTATGTAATGGTTGATGTTAGGCTTTCTGATGAAAACATACACAACTCTTACTTGAAGAAATCGCTGTAAAAGAACTTGTATGATAGAAAAATGGGCAAAGGATATGAGCAGAGAAAGAGAAAACAGGACTGCTATCCTGATTGCTGCTCATAATGATAATAATAATCATTGATAGTTTTTGCTGCCCTTACTGCTTACATATAGTAACTCATGATCAGCAACCCTGTGAGTCAGGACTAGTATCCTCATTTCAAAAGTTAGGCAACTGAGGGACGGATGTTAAGTAACTCTCAAGGTATTTGCAGTTTACAGGTGTATTACGTCTAGAGCTGGGATGCCAATCCAGAAAGGCTGACCCCACAAGTATTCCTCTAAGCAAGACAACCATTATTATAAGGATAGATTATTCAGTAATATTGGCAGGTATTTTAGAGGCTATGCAATTTAGGAGAAGGTAATTTGTATTGGTGGGAACTATTAATTGAAAAACTATGATAGTACTCATCATGGTAATTTTATATCAAGCCATGTTTCCTAAAGAAATAATCAGATAAATAGCAGTGTTCATCACTTCTCAGTTCTAGTTAATTATAATAATGAGAAAAATGGAAGATTGTCTAGTTGTTATGGGATGATTATTATGTTTGTTTTTTCCCAAATAGCGGACAGACTCTTATGTAAATATTTATAATAGTTTTCGAATGCTATTAGTAATCTATAAAAATATTTATAATAAATGAAATATCAGGGTGCAAAGTCATACACTCCGGATCTAACTTGAAGATGTATATACTCAATGCATAAAGATCACATAGTTATTGTTTCTGGTGAGATTATAGAAAATAATTATTTCTGGTATGACTATTTTATTTATGATTTACTTTTATAATCAGAGTTATACCAAGGGACATAAAAGGAATGCATAAATGATGCTAGAACCAGCTTTTATTGAGAGTATTCATTGAAGATGAAATTTGTCTTTCTCATTTTAAAGAATCAATAACTGAATTCCAGACAGGTTTAGTCGGATATCATTAGTTTTCTAACTAATTTTATTTTGAAGTGAGATCTTTTTTCTTCAACTTGAAGAAAGTAGTACATTTTTCTTAAATTCTTTCAATATAGTGATTGCTTGTTTCAGTGTTTTACATTGATTTCAGTTGTGTTGGTAGGAGGTACAGTTATTTTTATACCCAGTGGTACTTGTTATTTGAAAAACAGCTTGTTGACAAAAATGATTGACTCGATGCAGGGGGGAGGGGGAGGAGGGCAGATGAATAAATAAAAATTGAATGTAAGGGAAATGTGAGCTCTCTGGGTCAGAATTATATTACTAGTTTTACTATCAGTTTTGAATACAAGGTTATAGTTTATCGGTACTTACTTAGCTAAGGTATTCTGCTTTGTGTTTTCAAGATCTTTGAAATTCCCTTCCTTCTGCTAAGATTTAATGAATATTCATATAGCAAATATACATCATAACAGAATAAAGATACAGGTTTCTGTAATCTGACTGTTAAAGATTTCTGTGTTTTAAAAACAAAGACCAGACTACATTAGGGAATTGTTATAGAAGCAGAGTTTTTTTCTGTCTGCTGTATATTAAATAATAACGAATAAATTGCTTATAACTTTCCATCGGTTGCATTAGTGGTATCTACGTAAATAGCCTTTTGGTGTTCATGATGAAGCGCCATGCCACTCACTGCATCTTAACTGCTTTCCTGATTAAAAATGATTTAAAATGTAGCTTTTGGATGGGAAGAAATTGAGAAAATCCTTTTTAAAAAATGAGTTAATTTCAATTCTGCAAGCTTATTTAAAAAGAATACTTAACCTGATTTCTGAATGTAACTTAGGGTGTAAGGAATCAGTATATAATAAATTGCCTATAGGGACTTTATAGGAAATAAATGATTTGGGTAAATTAAATGATGTAGTACAAAACATTGGTTATTTTGGTGTTTTATTTAAAGTAGAAGTGTGCCATGTAGAAATCTTGATAGGAAGAAATTAACATTCTTCGCTGAGAGAAATCTTACCAAGTTTAGTTTAAATGTTTACTTTAACAAATATACTTCTTTTGGTATATAAGCCTGTCTGTAGAGTTCTGTAATTGGAAATAAAAATTAAAACATTTCCATTTTCCTGTCACTTTTTTTCAGGCTGAACTCACAGGAATCAAATGGCGTAGGTACAATTTTGGAGGGCATGGGGACTGTGGACCCATAATTTCAGCCCCAGCCCAGGATGATCCAATCCTGTTAAGTTTCATCCGCTGCCTGCAAGCCAACTTGCTGTGTGTTTGGCGTCGTGATGTCAAACCAGATTGCAAAGAGTTATGGATATTCTGGTGGGGAGATGAACCTAACCTAGTAGGTGTAATACATCATGAACTGCAGGGTAAGTTTTCCGTTTATTCTTAAAAAATTATTTACATTATGTGTTTCAAACAATGAAAAATTCCTGAAAGGTGGTTATTAAGGCTATTTTGTAAAAGAAAAACCCAGTGCCTCCTCACCCTCACCCACATCTCCCACTCCCAGTGTCTTCAAATTCCCTTACCCTTTCCCATCCTTGTTGGGTACCTTGGTTGTGGTGTAAACAAGGCTAAGAACCACTGTTTTAAGTGATACTGAATTTTGAATAATTTGCAAGACAATGAAATGAACAAAATTACTTTTCTTATACTGTGGCTGTTGTGTTTCATTGCCAGCTCAATTATTTTGAGGGAAATTGTATGGTGATACAGATATTTAGTGTGCACCTTACTGTATAATATTATGTGATGACATTGGACAGTATTTTGAAGAAAGTTTAATAAAAAGAATTTAGCCTATTTTGTTCAAATCAAGTTTTGCTTTGCCTTTTCCTGGTGGTGGTGGTGGTGGTGGTGGTATGCCGTGGAGTCGGGTCCGACTCATAGCGACCCTGTACAGGGTTTCTGAGGCTGTAAATCTTTATGGGAGCAGAAAGCTTCATCTTTCTCCCGCGGAACAGCTGGTAGTTTTGAACTGCTGACCTTGCAGTCCGCAGCCTGATTTGTAACCACTATGCTACCAGAGCTCCTTTTCCTGGGTGTTGTTGCTG
Source organism: Chrysochloris asiatica (assembly GCF_000296735.1). Taxonomy (NCBI): domain Eukaryota; kingdom Metazoa; phylum Chordata; class Mammalia; order Afrosoricida; family Chrysochloridae; genus Chrysochloris; species Chrysochloris asiatica. Next base: position 12,072,146 of record NW_006408596.1, read on the forward strand.
TTGAGTGCCATTGAGTCAATTCTGACACATAGGGGCCTTGCATAAGGGTTCCCAAGAAACGACAGGTGGGTTTGAACTGCCAGCCTTGAGGTGAGCATTCCATTGCTTATCCGATTGCACCATACCAGGACTCCATTGAAATAATAGCTAGTGGGAATTTTACTATTTCTTGTAAAAGTTTTTTTTGCCTCTTTATCTGTGTTTCTATCTAGTATGCTAAGAGATTTTTCTAACTCACTTCTCTAGTTAGAATACTAGCTTATTTTGACTAATTCAGTCTCCCAAGGTCAACTTTTATAATTTCTAACTTTGTTTGTATTTTATTAACTTGTGGTTGCAAGTTTCAGTTGATTTTTTAATGTTTTTAAAGGAAGGAGTACAACTAATGTTAATGCATATTTTGTTGTTGTTAGTTCCGCCTAGTCCATTCCGGAGCATAGTAACCCTGTATAGGGTTTCCAAGGAGCAGCTGGTGAGCTTGAATTGCCGACCTAGCAGTTCAAACGGCTTTAAGGTCTGGCGCATTAGCCCACAGCGCCACACCAGGACTCTAATGCATACTGTTGTTGTTGTTAAGTGCTGTTGAGTGGATTCTGACCCATAGCAACCCTGTATAGGGTTTCCAAGGAGCCACTGGTGAGCTTGAACCACCGACCTTGCAGCTCAAATGACTTTGCAGTCTGGTGCATTAGCCCACAACACCACACCAGGACTCCAGTGCATACTTTTAGGGTCTGCTAAAAAGCTTCTAAATTTGCCTAGAGGATTTTGTACTAACTTCTGCTTGATACCTTTCTAGCTTACTTTGCAGCCATTTAAAAAAAAAAATTTAAGTCAGTGATACCTCCTGCCACAACAGCCAGAGGGCAGTAAATCACGGTGGATTAATTGAGCTAACAGTTTACCTTGTGGTCTGTTTATCTGTTCAGCTCAGACTTGTCTCCCAGTAATTTCTAGAGTCTTTGGTTTATAAATGTAAGAACCTATTCTGGTTTAGATTGTTTACTTCCTGGTTAATCAGCAAATTCTCAGAATTTATGTACCTGTGTAATCTCATAGCCAACTTCATGTAGGTAAGAATGAACTCATTTAAAATGAAAAGTTTTACCACATCTGAATTTTCTGTTTATTAGAAGAAGAAGAAATAAGATACCTCCTGTTGTTAATATCATGGGAATGGTTCTGTATCATAGCGACGACCCTACATAGGGTTTCCAAGGAGTGGCTGGGGTGTTTGAACCACTGATTTGAATGTGTTTATAACATTTGTACATGTCCATTTAAGTATCAAAACACCTACTTCTGATATCTGGTGTGTGACACTGTAGGATAAACACTGGACTGCTAATCTCAAGGTCAGACACTCAGACCCCACCAGCTGCTGCTTGGAAATGGAAACCCTATATGTTGTGGTCGCTATGAGTTGGATTTAAAACAGCAAGTAGCAAAACACAAAGCAGTGTTTGTTGTTGTTTCTTTTGGTTTATGTAGGTTTTTTCTTTTTGTGCTCTCTTTTCCCTTATGTTATAATCATTCGGCTTGGTCTCTGTTAGAAATGTTAATCATTATTATATAATGATGAAGAAATCAAACCAATTGTTAATCAAGTTTATTTAGTTGATGAATTAAGTTATTTATCTGTACCAACAAGGCAAATGATCACTGTTCTTAGAAGCATCTTTTTTGAGTTATTGTGTATTTCTCATGGACTTTGTCACCTAGTTACAAAAAGAGGCAGCCTAGTTAAACTTTTTATAGTTGCTTTAAAAAGGAAAGATGTCACTTTGAAGACTAAGGTGCACCTGACAAAAGCCATGGTATTTTCAGTTTCCTCATACGCATGTGAAAGCTAGACATTGGATAAGGAAGACAGAAGAAGAATTGGTGCATTTGAATGATGGTACTTGTGAAGACCTATAAATATATCTTGTTGAATCAGTGGATGAACAAATCTGTGTGGGAAGAAGTACTGTTAAAATGCTCCTTAGAAGTGTCTAACAGAATTTGTGCATGTAATAAAGCAGGACCAGTCCCTGGAGAATGACATCTTGTTTGGTAGAGGGTCAGTAAAAAAGCAGAAGACCCTGAACAAGATGGATTGATACAATGGCTGCAACAATGGGCTGAAACACAGCAGTGATTGTGAGGATGGCGTAGGACCCGGCACTGTTTTGTTCTGTGTACATTGGGTGCTGTCAGTCAGAACTAACTGCTAAGTACCTAACAACAAGAAGGAAAACATAGTTGCTTTTAAAAGTATTTTTTGGTTAAAGAATTCAATTCAGCACAGATTGATTTTTCAAATTGTTTCTTAAAATGACAGAAGTGTTGCATCTTAATTAGAAAATGAGGAAAACATTATAACCACCAAATGAAGAGGATGAAGAAGCATAACCTTGTTAGTCTAAAGCAGAGTTTCAATATTTGATGCTTATGTACAAATGAAATTAGTATTACATTGTTTTCTAACTCAGTCTTTTTCACTTAGCAGTGTATCATGAGTGTTTTCCATAAGAATAATTATTTTTATTTTCTTTCCTCTTAAGGCAAAAAATGAAAGTAGTCCTTTGTGTGCTGCCAGGAAAGTATGCCAGGTATTAAAGATTAGGTCAAATCCTTGAAGTTGTCCTATTTTAGGTAAAAGTGGCTGGATGACAATTTTACATATGGTTTAACCTAACATTAGAAGATATATGAAATTTAAATTAGATAAACAAGTGACTAAAAGATAGTTTTGTTCTAAGTGAGGAGTGGAATATGATAGGTTGAGCCATCATGAAAAAGTGAAGGATACAAATAGAGTATTTTTGTTGTTGGTTGTACAAATTGAGACTTTTTTGAAATCTATCAAGACTAAAACATACTGACACTTAAAAATAATTCTGTTAACTATTGTCTGTCATTTTGCTGTACTGTATTGACTTGTACGTTGTTTTGGTGATGGCCAGCTATGCCCCTTGTATTTTAAATAAATACTAGAAGGGTCATCCATGGTGGACAGGTTTCAGCAGAGTTTCCAGACTAAGACAGACTACCTAGAAGGAGAGGTGAACCACTTCTCAATATTTAATCCCTGGAAACCTTAAGAATAACTGGTGTACTGCCTGATAAAGTGCCGGAAAATTAGCCCCACAGGATGGAAGGCACTCAAAATACGACTGGGGAAGAGCTGCCTCCGCAAAGTAGAGTTGACCGTAATGACATGGATAGAGTAAAGCTTTTGGGACCTCTATTTGCTAATGGATCACAACTCAAAACGAGACGAAATAGCTTTAAACATCCATTAATAAGTGAAACATGGAATATATGAAGTATGAATCTAGAAAAATTGGAATTTGTCAAAAGTTAAATGGAGCACATAAAAATCAATATTTTAGGCTTTAGTGAGCTGAAGTGGACTGGTTTTAGTCATTTTTAATCAGACATTCAAATGGTTTGCTATGCTGGAATTGTGAAACTGAAAAGGAATGGTGTTGTATTCATCATCAAAATAAACATTTCAGGATCTCTCTTGAAGTACAGTACTGTCTGTGATAGAATAATATCCATATGCTTACAAAGAAGACCACTTAATGCAACGGTTATTCAAATGTATGTACCAACCACTAAAGCCAGTGATGATAAAATTGAAGAATTCTACCACCTTCTTCAGTCTGAACTTGAACAAACATGCACTCAAGATGATTGATAACTATTTTTGACTGGTGTGTAAAAGTTGGAAACAAAGAGAAAGGATTGGTAGTTGGAAAATATGACCTTGGTAATCGAAGTGATACTGGAGATTCATAGTAGAATTTTGCAAGAACAATGACTTCTTTATTGCAGATATCTTTTCAACAACATAAGCGGTGACTATACACATGGACCTCACCAGATGGAATACGCAGGCATCACATTGACTACATCTGTGGAAAGAGACGGTGGAAAAGTGCCATACTACATCTGTGGAAAGAGACGGTGGAAAAGTGCCATACCGTCAGCCAAAACAAGGCCAGGGGCTGACTGTTCCACAATAGACCATCAGTTGCTCGTATGCTAGTTCAGGCTGAAGCTGAAGAAAATAAAACAAGTCTACAGCAGCCAAAACATGACCTTGAATATATGCCATGTGAATTTAGAGATTATCTCAAGAATAAATTGGATTCATTAGAGAGTAATGATCAGAGGAGTTGTGGGATGACATCAAGAACATCCTACATTAAAAAACCAGACAAGAAAGAAGAGATCAAAGGGAATGTCAGAAGGGACTCTGAAACTCGCTCTGGAACATAGAGAAATTAAAACAATGGGAAAAATGATGAAGTAAAAGAAAGAACAAAATTTCAAGGAGCATGGCAGCTCAAGAAGATAAAATACCATAATGGAAATGAAAATCAAAAGGGAACAACATGCTCAGCATTTCTGAAAGAACAATGAAAAATATCGAAGTCTTGGGTTACAAACTTGTAAGATTGTATAGGCATAATATTGAATGATGCAGGAAGCATTAAAAGAAGATGGAATAAATACGGTCACTGTACCAAAAAAGAATTGACTAATGTCCATTTATTTCGAGAGGTAGGTAGCATATGATCAAGAACTGACAGTACTGAGAAATAAGTCCAAGCTACACTGAAGGCCCTGGCAAAAAAACAAGGCTACAGGAATTGACCGGATGCAAATTTAAATGTTTTAATAAAGTGAAGCAGCATTGGAGTCGCTCACTTGTCTATTCCAAAAAATTTGGAAGACTGATATACCTGGTTAGCTGATTGGGAAAAAAATCCATATTTGTAACAGTCCCAAGGTGAGGCAACTCAATGGAATGTGGAAATTATGGAGCCAATATCATTATCATGTACAAGTAAAATTTTACTGAAGATGAGTAAAAAGTGGTTGCCGCAGTACATCCATAGGGAGCTGCCAGAAATTTAACCAGGATTCAGAAGAGGACGTGGAATGCAGGATATCATTGCTTGTGTCAAATGGATCTTGGCTAATGGCAGAGAATACCAAAAAGATGTTTACTTGTTTTGACTACTATGCGAAGGTATTCAACTGTGGCTCTTAATAAATTATGGGTAATGTTGTGAAGAATGGCAGTTCCAGAACACTTAATTGTGCTCATGAGGAGCCTGTACACAGACCAAGAAGCAGTCATTTGAGTAGAACAAGGGAGTACTGAATGGTTTAAAATCATGGAAGGTGTGCACTACAGTTGTATTCTTTCACCATACTTAATTCAGTCTGTATACTGAGTAAATAATCCTTGAAGCTGGGTTATATGAATAATAATAAGAAGGCACCAGAATTGGAGAAAGACTCATTAACAATCTGCAATGTGCAGCAATCTTACTTGCTGAAAGCAAAGAACTCTTAACATACTTACTGATGAAGATCAAAGACCACAGTGTTCAGTATGGGTTGCACCTCAATGTAAAGAAAACAAAACCCCTCATACCTTGACCAGTGAATGGTGTTATGATAAACGCAGAAAAGTGCAAGAGTCCAGCTCTAGCGGGGTTGTGGGACACGAGAGGAGACTTGGAGTCGGCAAAAATGAATGCAATCGAGAGCCTCTGCTTAGTTGGCTGATGGGGCTCTCTTTCTCTGTCTTTCTGCTTCTCTCCCAGCTCAGCAAGTCTTTATTTTTAGACTTAAAATTACACAGTACATAATGATTTGATACTTTGATTTTTCCTTGAATTATTACACAGTTTCAATCACAACATTCCTTTTACCCTGTGATTATACAACCTTAACAAAAGCATTTCTATGATGTCCAAACTGACCTTTCCATATCCTGTTCATTTTTCAACCATTAAACATTTTCCTTTTGACATCATCTCCTCTCCTACGTAAGTGATAAATTGCTTCTTCTTACTCCCACTAAAAGATCAAGTTAAATCTTACACAAATCATTTCCACTTATCAGACCCCTGATTACATCTTCTTAGCAATACAAGTTTCTATTAATCATCAATGCTTACACTACTTTATTGTTTCTACTAGGTGATTATCAGTCTTCTACATACTTCACTACTATTTTCATAGTAAAAGTATTACTAACATCTACTTAATTATTTTGTTTTTTCTAAAAGTATTCATTAAATTGCTTAACCACAATGTTCCTATGTTTTCCTTCTTTTGAAGCTGTGAGGCATAAGGCCCAACCTGGCTAATTGCTGCAGGAAATGTAGATTACTAAGTTTTGACCACCTTTCACTTATGTTCACTATTCTCTGCCTATTCACATAGGTGCCTGTATGTAATAGTGGGGGTTTGTGGGTTCTGGCTAGTAATTGATAGTGGTGAGGTCTACAGAGGTCGGTCAGTTTTGCTTTAGTTTGTTATCTGCTTTTGTGATCTCATAAATGCAGTTACTTTGTACTTCAGTTTTCTGTGAATGGGAGTGGCTCATACAACTCACTTTGAATTCAATCCACCTAAGCTGAAAACAATTGTTGCTAGACCAGTTTTTCCCTAAGGTTTACAAGGCTCATAGTAAAAGCTGTGAATATGGCAATATTATATATTTTTACCAGTGAATTCAGAGTTATCCTAGAGAGGAGATAGAGGCCAGCTTCCGAGATATATCTGCTTTGCATGATGCTTCTCCTTCTGTTGGGACTGTGTCAAACAGCAGAAGCCAAGCTGCTTGCTGCAGAAAAGATTGAAATTGTCAAGTATTTTATTTGCTTGGATCCACAATTAATGCTCTTGAAAGCAGCAGTCAGCAAGTCACATGACATACTGCATTAGGCAAATCTGTTGCAGAAACCCTCCTTAAAATTTATAAGGGCAAAAATGTCAGTTTGAGGAGTTAGGTGAGCCTGACCCAAGCTGTAATATTTTCAATCATCTTATATGTTTGTCATAGTTGGACAATGAATTAGGAAGACTGTTGAAGAATTGATGCATTTGAATTAAGGTGTTTGTTGGTAAAGAATATTGATAAGACTGTGAACTGCCACAAGAACAAACAAGTCTGTGTTGAAAGAAGTACAGCCAGAATGCTCCGTAGAAGCCAGGATGGTGAGACTTACGTCTTGTACTTAGGACTTGTTACGAAGGGCTAGACTCTGGAGCAGAACATCTTGCTTGGAAAAGTGAAGGATCAGAGAAAAAAATGACACCCCGCCCCAAGGAGAGGGATTGATACAGTGGCAATAACAATTGATTCACATATACCAACAATTATGAGGATAGTTCAGTACTGGGCAGTGTTTTGTTCTGTTGTACATGGGGTACTGTGAGTGGGAACCCACTTGATGGCATGTAGCAACAACAACAACATCTATCTATCACTTGTTAATATCTTAAGTATACTTTCAGGTTGAAGTTATCTATCTTTGAGTTTGAGGTTCAGTGTGTGGGTGCACTAGCTAACTTGGAATAATGAAATGTTAGAGGAGCAAAGATACTCATGCTTATGGAATTTGTTAAGACCTGGTGTGGCACTGTAGAATAAACACTTGACTGCAAGATTGTTTTGAACTGCAAGGTCGGCAGTTCAAACCCACCCGCTGCTCCTTGGAAACCCTATACAGGGTCATTATGAGTCAGAATTGACTTGATGACACTTAACAATGCTATAAACAATTTTTTATAACAAGCCTTACATTGTATGCTAAGGAGATTGGTACTTTAAGAGCTGATTCTATGGGATCCATGTTAGGGAGAGTAGTAACTTCATGTCTTCTCACTATAGTTGTGTCAAAGCAGAACGCTGGTAAAGCAGTGAATGTGCGTTGTGTATATTCAGTGTATGGGTGTGCCCATTCTTTATTGTGTCCATATTAGTGCATGCATCTATGGGTCTAATTACAGGAAACCCTACCCTTGATTCCGTGGGAGAAAGATGAGGCTTTCTGCTCCCGTAAAGATTTGCAGCCTCAGAAACCCTTGCAGGGTCGCTATGAGTAGGAACCTACTCCATGGTACTCAACAATACCCTTGATTAATTTTTTTTGCATATAAGGCAAGTGCACAAATATGTATAATGCAGAGCACACTGTAAGTATATAAGAGAAAGTATAGGAGGTGAAATATTTCCCAGTAAACTTAACAGGAACACTGGGAGCCCTACTGCCAAGGGTGGTAGGTAGTCTTCCTGGTTTATGATTTAAGTTATGGTATCTTTGCGAAGTATCAGATTTATTCCTGGAGAAGGAGGTGTAGGAGTTAACTTAGTTTGGAATGAAATTTGAACCAGTCTGAGGAAGTTTCCTGAGCAAAGGCTTGGAGCCATTGACGAAATTGTAGGAAGAATAAGTCTGTCGGGTGATGTATAGGGTTTGAGTGAAATAGTCAGGGGCACTGTGAGGCTGGCCCAGTAAGTCATACTGAGCAGTACACAAACAAGGATGAGGAACTTGAGATCATGAAAGAGAGAGACACTAATGAGACATAATCACTTAGCAGTAATATACAAGATGAATAGGAACTGAAAGGCTTTACTATTGTAATAAATTGTTTTATTGTAAATTGTGATATGAAGTTGAGTCTTCTGTTGAGTTTAGGAAACAGATTTATTTAAATTTAGAAGTACCAATGATTATGTACCGAACTTACAAAAATTATACTGAGCTTTCAATATAAAGAATATATACAGTCTTTGCTAATTTAATTTTTATGATTGCATTGCTCTTTTGGAATGACAGTCTTTTCATGTTTTCTTTTTTTAAATTTTAGAGATTAGTGTTGTTGTCAAGTGCCAAGGATTCACTTTCGAGCCACGGTTTCCAAGTAGCAGCTGGTGGATTTGATCCGCTGACTTTGGGTTTAGTAAAGCAGTACTTGTCCAGCTGGCCTACCCCAGGAGTCCAGAGATTAGTGTAATACACTGAATAACTTTTCCTAGTCTAAGGAGCTCTGGTAGTGTAGTGGTTACGTACGAATCAGACTGTTAACCTCAGGGTCAGCAGTTCGAAACTGCCAGCTATTCCACAGGAGAAAGATGAGGCTTTATAAAGATTTACAGCCTAGGAAACCCTATGCTGGGTCACTATGATTTGGAACCAACTCCGTGGCACATAACAACAACAACTGATGTAAACAGTTAAATGCTGAACTATTAGCCTAAAGTTTGGTGGGTCGACCCCATCCAGAGGTACCTAGGAAGACTGTCCTGGTAATCTGTTTCCAAATGGCCAAATCCTTGAAAGTCCATGCAGCAGTTCCTCTGTACATATGGGGTCATTGTGATTCAGAATCTCAGTTAGATATCATCATGACTCTTTGCGCTCCACTAATTTAGAAATTTCCCAAAGTTGTCTTTTTTGTTTTTTGTTTTTTTCTTTTAACCTTTTATAATGTTGGCATTATTTGAATGGAAAAGTTCAGTTGGCCTGAAAAATGTCCAGTATTCTGATTTTTGCCTACATGTTTTCTCATGATTAGATTCAAAGTAAACATTTTCCTGACAAGACTAATGAGTAGGCCTATGTCCTATGGCCTCATGTCAGTTTGTCCTGAGACACTAGTGATATTGATGATGGTCACTTGGATAAAGCCGTGTCTTCTAGATTTTGTTCAGTGTAAATGTATTTTTCCCCTTTTCTAGTTATTGAGCAAATCTGGGGAGAGGCTTTGGTTCTGTGAATGTCCTTTTCCCCACCAGTTTTTTACTCGATGGCTTGAGGAAGAATCTAATTTTAAGCTTATTTTAAAACAGCAGACTTCCCGAAACATCTGCTTCTTGAAAAGCAGTTAAAGAGTAAATGAAGATGACATTACAGGAAAGGTTGAGAGGGTTGGGGGGAGAGGAAGAAGAAGATCTAGCAAATTAAGATTGCAAAGTTACACTCTGACACTCTGAAAATTAGCATGGTGTTGGTAAGTGCAGCTGAATTGTTTCCAACTCATAGCAACCTGTATAGGATTTCTGAGAAGCAGCTGGTGAGCTTGAACTGCCAATCTTTTTTTTTTAAATTGTGAATTGAGTCAAAACTTACAGGGCAGACAGAACATTAGTTTTACATTCAACAAATTATATACTTCGTTTCATTACAATGATTATAATCCTCTCCATGTACCATCAGTTAACAGTACTTCTATTAATTTTAGCTCTTTAAAAAAATAAAAAAACCCACTCAGGGATATATAATAATTTAAACCACCAAAGGGCACATTCTGCAAGTTTGCCTCTTGGCAGCTTACTCTCAGTCTCTTTCTTTCCATGAATCTAGAATCCTCAGCTGCTCCTTCTCCCTGTATCCCCATCTCTGCCTCCATATCTGGTGTTACTGCTTCTCTGGATAGGGTCCCGCATTCCGCTTGTGCTCCTCTCCCTTGATGGTTTTAGGGTTCTCTGTTTCCGGACTGTTAAGATTAACTACTCCCCCGTTTTTGTTGCAATACTTCTACCTTTACAGTTGTGACAGTTGCAGTTAGTCATGATAACAATTACTCAACTATTGAATCGTAAGAATCTTATCCCCATCTTTTTTTACCAGACCCATCTAGATAAGATGAAAACTGTTCAGAAGGGACTCTTAACTTCCCCACACACTCTTAAACTAAACTCCCTCTTAAACTTTGTAAGCCATTTACTTCATGCCTTTATTACCCCCTCATTTTAGGTAGCCAGTGTCTTAAGTTGCCCATCCCTATCTACCCTGTATGCAGAGGGGATAGCATTAATACCTGATGTGAAGACTCCTTCCTTCTTTCTTGGTACTTTGAGCTACTACCTCCATGAGTATAGGTCAAGTTCATCAAATTGTAGCAATTTACCCTTGTCTCCTTTACCACCACCCCCCCAAAAAAAAAAAAAAAATCTTCCTCTAGTTGAGTTCTGATTATTGAGCCATCAAGACTAGGTCCAATGGGTACTGTCTGCAAGTTTGGGTGTTCTTGTGTGTTTCTCCTTACTTCATATCAGCTGGATGCTTTACTCTCAGTTCTAGCGCTCTGTGGCTATGTCCTTTGAACTGCCAATCTTGAGGTTCAAATTGACCTTGTAGTCCAGTGTATTAACCCACAGCACTGTCCCAGTTTTTTTGTAGCATATTTAAAAGCGAATGGTTGACATTGAGTTTTCTAAATGCAGAGAATAAATAAATGGTTTAGGAATACGTTACTGTATATCTTACAAACTATGAACTCTGTTGATGTTTGGTGATTTCTGGTTATCTTTGGTTAAATAAAGTCAAGTCATTTTAATCAACATTATAAATACCTTTATTCTGTATTGAAATAAAAGAACTGTTTTCTGAGAAATCAATAACCCTTTTAAATAGAAAATGAACTGGAATGAAATTTCTCTTGGTGAAGTCTTTCATTTTGAAAATTTTCATTCAAAGAGGAAATCAGATCTCTGGAGATTGTTTTAGCCTGTTTATATATGTTTTTTCGTTATTGGTGTCCAACTTGTGATTTATTGACATTAATCTAATTTAGAAAATAATTATTATTTGGATTTGTTTATTTTTAAAGTACATTATTGAAACTAATTTCACCATTCTTCAGCATTCTACGTTTATAGTATTTTATGTATCAACATTTCATTGATAGTGTAATGGAGATAATAGTAAATGGCATTAATAATTCTTGAGATTGCTAAAAATATACAAAAGTAAGTCTTTCTTTACGTAACCTATATCCTGTTATTTTGTGTCTAGTAATATGTATTTCATGAGAAACAAACACTTTTATGGAAAACAATGCATTCACGGGTAAATGGTTGTTGTTGTTTTTAAATGCTGTCAAGTTGGTTCTGACCCACAGCGACCCTGTCTAGGGTTTCCAAGGAGTGGCTGGTGAGCTTGAACCACCGACCTTGCAGTTCAAACCAACTTTGCAGTCCACTGCATTAACCCGCAGCGCCACACAATAATAGTTTATAAAATAAATATACCTGGGTTTCACTGGGATCTAAATTATTCAAGTGTTATACATTTTTCTGATCCTTTTAATAATTCTCTTGCAGTTTTATATTTTCCTATGGTTTGTTTTTGAGAGAATTGTTTTGACAAAGCTATAAAATAATAGTAGCTTCCTTGTGTGATGATCGTCTGAATGATTCTAGAGCACATGTACTGAAATACTAGATTTAGTAGTTATGTCTTTAAGAAAGAAAATGAATAGTTATTAAGACTTTTGGAAAGTACTTCATGTTGTAAAATTTGTTAAGTCGTTACTTCAGAGTTCTTTCATATAAAGAATAGAAAAGAATCTAAGGAATTAGATGGAATTGTTAAACTCATTGTGCTTGAAATTGAGAGAACAGGCTGAAGTCTTAACTTTTGAATGTAAATAAAATTGATATGTTCCCACAGGCAACTTACTGAACCATGTAATTAGTTTTTTTCTTTGAAAAATGAGATATTTACACTGAGTTTTTGGTGAAATAGCATGTAAAGGACACATTCTAATGACATGAAAATTAAAGAGCGGTAAAAACTTACAATGTAAAGATTGTTGTCTCAGGGAAAAGTCTGATCAGTTTATTTTTTGTCAGGGTGGGTGGGTAGGAGCAAGTTTATATATTATTTAACATAAAGACATGTTGTTGTTGTTAAGTGCCATTGAGTTGACCCATAGCAACCCCTTCTGTATAGGGTTTCTGAGGAGCAGCAGGTGAGCCTGAGCCACTGACATTGCGGTTCAAAGGACTTTACAGTCCAGCGCATTTACCCACAGTGCTTCACCAGGACTCCTATAGTCTGGTATTTTTTATTTGATGTAAAGTCACCCATGGAACAAATAGGGTTGAAAATTATCTGAAACTAGAGAAACTTAGAATCTTTCTGAGACGTAATAATTATTAATCACATTATTTTAGTGATGAATAAATTGTGACTGTTATAAAGTGTTAGTCAAGCAATTGTAAGGATAGTCATATTTGCTCCCCTCCTTTATAAATATTTTGTTCTTCAATAGAAAACGAAGGTTTAAAAGAGGTTTTGTATATTAAGACAGTATAGTTAAGGTTTCTTCATCTGGTAAATCAGTTTCTTTGCTTTCTCTCTTATTTAGGGAAGGTGATGTAAGAATCAATGTGGAAAATTACGAGCAAGTTTAAGTGTTAGTAAAGTTTAAGGGCATAAACAATTTATAAAGAAATGATTTATTTGAATGTTAAATTGAATTCGGTATCAGTGAATTCTTTTCTGCCGTAGTAACCTGACATCAAGTGGGTATAAGTGTTCAGTCCTCAATAGGGAGTGCTCTCCCCTGTTTTATACTGCCAAAGCTCAGAGAGCTCATGATTTAGTCAGTAAACCAGGGAAACCCCAATCCAAGTGTTATTGTTAGGTGCCATCGAGTTGGTGCCGACTCATAGTGACCCTGTGCATAAGCACAACAGAATGAAACACTGCCCGATCTTGGGCCAACCTCACAATTGTTGCCACACTGGAGCCCATTGATGCTGCCATTTTCCCAATCCATCTCGCTGGGGGTCTTCTCTTTTTTCTGACCCTCCACCTCACCAAACATGATATCCTTTTCCAGTGACTGGCCCCTCCTGACAACATGTTTGAAGTATGAGAGATGAAGTTTGGCCTTCCTGGCCTCCAGGGAGCACTCTGGCTGCACTTCTTCCATCACAGATCTGTTGGTTCTTTTGGCAGTCCATGGTACTTTCAATCCATAGTGTAGATCTTTTGAAATTGAAACCGTTTTTTTGTAGCTTCAGAGCTAGAGATAAGCATGAAATAATGGGACTGTAGCATATACAATGATTTGATTGACTTTATCAGACAGATTAAAAAGAAAGCTCACATAGCTTTTTTATAATGCTATACTACTCGGAAACCCTGTACAGGGTCGCTATGGGTCGGACCCGACTCGATGGCACTTAACAACAACAACAACAATACTTATATTACTAAATAAACTCAATTTTCTCTGTTTACAGAAAGAATACCAGCTTGCATAATTCTGGACAAAGGACTTACCTGATTTAGTTTCGAATTTTTTTTGATACCACTTGGCACATGTTGACTCCAATAGCAGTAGCTTCAGGCCGTGTGTGTAATGTAGACCCTCTGAACTGAGCATGTACCAAATTGATAGGTGCTGTAGGATCAGCACTGCGCTTCTGACTGCAAGGCTGGAGGTTCAGACCCATTAGCTGCTCCTTGGAAATCTTGTAAAGGAAAGCCATGATTAGTCAGAATTGACACGATGGCACTGGACAACAACGACAACTGATGTGTAGATCTGGTGACGCTATGGGTTCATGCGCCAGACTACAAAGCCATTTAAACTGCAAGGTCAGCGGTTCAAGCTCACTCCCTGCTCCTTGGAAACCCTATACAGGGTCGCTGTGGGTCGGAATCGACTCGACGGCACTTAACAACAACAACAACAACAACATGTTTAATTTGGAGAATAATTGTTGGAAAAAATATTTAAAAATAGTTTCCATTTGGTTTGGTTTTGTGATGTTTGTGCAAGTGGAAGTTTGAGCTTGATATACTACTACACTATGTGTATCACTGGAAGCTAAGAGTTTTTATTCATTTGAAAACTCTTTTTAATGGTAGAAACTGCACATAAATATTTTTTCAACCAACTAAGCCCAAACTCACTGTCACTGAGTCTATTCTTACTTATAAGGACTCTAAATGACAGAGTAGATCTGCGCCACAGGGTTCCCAAGGGTAGAAAGGCTATAAATCTTTACATAAGCAGACTGTCTCTTTTTTCTCCTGGGGAGTGACTGGTGGGTTTGAACTGATGAATCTTGTAATTCACAGTTTTAACCACTGTGCCACCAGAGCACCTTTAAAACATGGGTGTAGTATAGAGATTTGTACTAGCACTGTGATTGTTGTTATTTTGTTAAGTGCCACTGAGTTGGTTTTGACCCATAGTGACCTTTTTGAGGAGCAGCTGGTGAGCTTGACCCACTGACCTTGTGGTTCAAGCTGGCTTTGCAGTCCAGCGCATTAGCCTAGCAACACATCAGGACTCTTACCTTACTAACGTTTTAGAATCCTGAAATTGCATTCTGTTGCTTTAAGTATTTCACGCCTGAGCTGCTGGCCTGATACTACTACCTGAAGAGATTCTCATTGAAAATCATTATGGCTAGTAAGTGTTCGATAATTTTCTTTAAAGCTCCATCTGTGTAAATATTTTTGAACAATTTTCCACAAGTACTGGGCCACATACCTATTTCTTATAAACCCTGTCATTGATAAAATGCACTCTTTGTATAATTGGGCCTTGTTTTCTGCCTGGCTCTTTCATATTGTGATTTGGCAGTGAGTTCAACAGAATAAGCATTATCCTCTTGAGGCCCATCTAGGATTGAACTAAAGGGCTTCTACAGTATCCACATGATCATACAATTAGTTCTTTTTTTCTCCTTTCTGTTGCTCTGATAGTGTAACTGAATATGAGCTGGTTGCCAAGGTATTGTGGTGGAATAATGCCGTGCAGTTTGTAGTTAATCATGCAGCAGAAATGGCTAGATTAAAAGTATTTTAAGAATAAGATAAAAATTGGATGAAGAAAGTAACTTTCTTGTGTGTATAAGATAGTAATGTGAAGGTTAGTGTGTTCATACATGTATGTTTATTATTAGTAAATGAGTCCTCTTGTTTAATACAATATATGCAAAAGATCTTCCTTTTAGAAAAGTACTTCTATTTATGGCTTGATGGAAGTATGACTCTTTTTTTTCAAGAGTAATAATTTGTAAGGCTTCCTTTCAGTACACAAGTAGAAAATAAGTAAATATTTGTGGAATGATTGTTTGGAAACAGGGAAGTATGAATGTCTTCAAGTTGAGATCTCTTCATTAAGATTATTTTACTTTTTCACAGGTAACCGTGAGCTTGCTTAAATGTAAGCTATTTCAGTTTTTGCTATTATAAGAAGACATGCTATTCACAGTGAATTACATTTAATCTAAAGAGAAAAATTAAGATAACTGTTAGTTTTATTAGTAATATATTTTTAATATTTGAAACAAGTCTATAAATAACAATAGGAAGGACATCTGTCTCATTTCTTTTGTGGGTATCTCACCTTTCAGTTAAATTCTTAATTTTCAGAGGTTACTGTGTGAGAAAGTTTGTTGGTATGTCTTTGGAAACATCCAGATGCATCTGCCTACCTGATGTATGTAGACAGCTACCTTTGCTGTGTTTGGTTACTCACAGTATTAAACAAGAGCATAGTGCCTGGAGCATTATTACAGAAAGGTGCTTGCTCCTTTACTGTCTAACTCTGAGAGTCTTGCTAGACTTAAAAAAAAAACAAACTTGGCTTGTGTACAAATTACTCTTGTCTCTGATTACATGGGCAGGGAATAGCATTGGTTGACAGTGACTCCTATTATGGAAAATTTTTGTCAGCCAACTATTGACTTTATTAGGAGTGTTGACACAGAGGGGCTCTTGATTTGAAGAGAAAATTGGCTGGGGCATGTCTCCTCATTGCTATAACAAAGGCTTCATTAACCAGAATGCAGGTAGCCAGAGCCTTTCATTAGGTAGATTTGCTGATAAACACACACTGTTTTACTGGGGGACGAAGAAGGTGGAGTGACTTTTCGCAGTTAGTCCAGACATCTGTGTGATGATTCCTGGTATGGTTGGGGCAGTGCGCTAGAAGCCACTCAGGGCAAAAGTACTTTCTTGGGTGTCGGCTCAGTTGCTCACACATTTAAATTCACAGTGTTGTATAAAATAATGAAAAAATAATGCATGAGAAGATGCTCTGGAAGCATTCTTTGAGGTTTATAGCTGTGAGGTGTTATCACTTTTAAATGAATTATCTTGTATATATAGAATGTGTCCATTTATATTTATTTTTTTCAGTAGATATTCATTGTGCCAACACTTTTGTGCTGTGCAGAATACAGAAATGAATTAAAACAGACTCACCTTCTCAGAAGCTGACCCTCTGCAGGGGAGATGGTGTGTGCACCTAACCTACTTAACCTGCTGTTGCAAAGTAGAGAATAATGTGTCCTAAGAGGATGATTATTGGGGCTGTATGGAAAGGGGGCAAAACTCCGAATAAGAGTTGACACTTGAACTGAGCCTAAAAGGATGGATGAATTTGGACCTGGGGCACATGCAGTAATGTAAGAGTAGGAAAGTGGAATGTTTATTGGGGAAGAACTCACTATGAGAAATTGAAAAAATACATAATAGTAGGATTAACTGTTATTGCATGAAGGGAATTGTAATCATTGAGGTGAAACAAAGTACTTGATCTATTGAATGTGAAGCTGATGATCCTGTCTGTAAACTTTACTCAGTTCACAATACAAAGGTTTAAAAAAAAAAGTATACTGTAAGATGTAGAGGGAAACGCAGGAAAATTATGAGCTTGAATAATACACCAAGACTTTGGCCTTAAGGGGCTTTGAGACTCAATGAGAAGCCTCACCCCCCCCCCCATTGTTTTAGGTGCAGGACTGCATCTGACCTTTGCCCCCTGTAATTCCTGGTGTATATTTATAAAATGAATGGACATGTAAATGAATATATCTCCTAGAAAGTTGTGGAAAGGTTATTTATTAGTCTAGCAGTGCTGCAGACCATTAAGCCCTCCTTGTATCATGGATGACCTGGGAAAACATGCTCTTGTGTTTGGAGACTGTTTGAGGAAAGAACCAATTCGATGGCAGTGAGTTTAGTGGCTTTTATGTGACCACATTTGAAAAATTTTCTTGATGCATTGATTTCTGCATATTAAAAAGACAGTGGGATCATTTTTTTTCTTTAATGATAATTTATTTTTTAGAGTCTAATTGAAAAACTTAGATATTTCATTTAGAAATTACAATATTTACTGATGAAGATCAAAGACCACAGCCTTCGGTATAGATTGCATCTCATTGTAAAGAAAACAAAAATCCTCACCATTGGACCAATAAACTACATTCTTATCAACAGAGAAAAGATTGAAGTTGTTAAGGACTTCATTTCTTCTTGGATCAACTATCAGCACTCATGGAAGCAGCAGTCAAGAAATCAAATGACGTATTGTATTAGGAAAATCTGCTGCACAAGACCTTTTGAAAGTGTTGAAGAGCAAAGATGTCAGCTTGAGAACTAAGGTACATCTAACCTAAGCCGTGATATTTTCAGTAACCTCATAGGAATGTGAAAGCTGGACAGTGAATAAGGAACACCGTAGAAGAATTGATGCATTTGAGTTACGGTGTTGGAGGAGAATATTGAAAGTGCCATGGGCTGCCAAAAGAACCAGCAGATCTGTGTTGGAAGAAGTGCAGCCACAGTGCTCTTTGGAGGCCAGGATGGCCAAACTTCATCTCTTGTACTTCAGACATATTGTCAGGAAGGACCAGTCGCTGAAGAAGGATATCATGTTAGGTACGGTGGAGGGTCAGAGAAAAAGAGGAAGACCCCCCAGCAAGATGGATTGGCAGTATGGAAGCATCAATGGGCTCAAGCATGGCAACAATTGTGAGGTTGGCCCAGGACGGTGCAGTATCAAGTTTTGTTGTGCATAGGGTCGCTGTGAGTTGGTACCGACTTGATGGCATGTAACAACAACAATTGAAAAACAAATTTAAAGAGTGTTTAGTAAAATTGATTGAATGATTTTCCATTAATTACTCTTATTAGTATTATAGATAGCAAGGAGTTTGGGCAGTTAGCAAAAAATTTTTGTCTTAGTTGTCCTGTAACACAGATAGTGACTATGGAAGATTAATTTTTATTTCTTTTGGTGGGTAAACATTTACTATTTATGTGTCAGAAGTCTTGTCGACTTAAAAGTACATCATAGATTGAGTGACCTTTGCCATCCTACATGTTATAAGTTGCCAGCCCAACATGAGAGTTGATGCTGCTCCAATGCAGTGATTAGGTAGGATGACCTGTCAGGGGCGCTCTTGGAAAGGCCTGAAGATTTCACTATAGCAGCAAAGGGAAAGACAGCTGTCATTGAGCTTTTCTATAGCTCACCTTGAACCATTGGTTCATTTACTAGCCTTTTGACTCTCATGGTTATTGCCTACATGATAAAATGAGATAGTATGTGAATTAGGCAAACAGTTTTAATGTCAGTATACGTCATTTGGAGTTGTGGTATAGCCCTGCATGTTATTGCCCTGAACTGCAAAGTCGGTTTGAACTACGAAGCTGTGGGTTGGAACTAATGCAATGATGTTTAACAACAGCAGCAAGTACAAATCGGTTGCTTTGTGGTGGTGGTGGTGGTGGTGGTGGTGAAGTGCCGTCAAGTCGGCTTTCCTATATAGGGTTTCCAAGGAGCACCCGGTAGGTTTGAAGTGCTATCTTTGTGGTTCACAGCAAGTGCTGATAGTACTGTGCCACTAATATTTAAGACAGCAAGTTAATATTCTGGAAGCTTGATAAGTTTACACTGGCATTTTAATATTAAGAAAGTTGCTTTATTCCCTCGAAAGATGCTTTGTGTGTATGTGTGCATGAGTTGTTACAGGTTAATTGAATACGTTGGAATTTCAATTTGGAAACACACGGAATGCAGCTGTATCTTATAGAGAATGATTGAAGAGTATTTCCATCATTAGTGAATCAGACCTTCTTGGCCAGAAACAATCTATCACTCCCATTTTTTCCATTTGTGACCTTAGTTCAGCTGGCATTGGTGCATTGCTCTGTCCTGTTCAGCCTCATATGTCTAAGATGAAACAGAGTCCAGGAAGAAGTTCATCAGTCTAGTTGTCTTTTACCTTTGGAGAGTTAGAGGCCATGAGAGAAGTATGCCAAGTAAACTAAAATAAGGGATTGAGTGTTTAAACCATGAATCTTGCTGATGGTGTTCTCATAGACCAATTATTTAAATGTAGTCATCTTTAGTCCTTATCTGTGACACAGGATTTATAACTTTACTTTATGATGCCATTCCTGAAGTGAATAGGAAAAGTCGATAGGTCTAAATGCTGCGTAATTGCATTTCATAGTCCTACTTTTCCTCTAATGAGCTCTACTGTCAAAATATTTAAATCTTTATTAATTTAGGTACAAAATCACAATTCATTGCTTTGGTCGTACTTCCTATCTTTTCTATCTGGTATTTTCCATATTGTGTGTTAATTAAATCATGCAAAAGGGATCTCTTAAGCTGACTGCTTTTTGGATTTGCCTTTGCAAGGATGATTAATAACACTTATGCCTTTGGTTAGCATCGTTATGAGTCGAAACTGACTCGACAGCAGTTAACAGCAGCATGCCCTTGCTCGTTGGAAGGATTTTATTTAGAAAATTAAATGATGTCTAGTATTGTTGTTAAGGCATTCTGGTAGTGTATTGATTATGAGTCGCTGTTAACCTCAAGGTCAGCAGCTCAAAACTACCAGCTGTTTTGTGGGAGAAAGATGAGGCCTTCTGCTCCTGGAAAGATTTACAGCCTTGAAAACCCTATGCAGGGTCTCTGTGAGTCAGAACTGACTCCACGACACACGACCACCAACCACCACAGTATTGTTTTGGAGTCCTGGTATGGTGCTGTGGGTTAATGCACTGGGCTGCAAGGTTGGTTTGAACCACAAGGTTGGTGGTTGCTTCTTGGAAACCTTATACAGGGTGGCTGTAAGTTGGAACAGACTCAAAGCACTTTAAACAACAGCAGCAGTATTGTTATAAAGAGCTTTGGTAGCATAGTGGATTACGAGCGGGCTGCTAACCACAGGGTCAGCAGTTTGAATCTACCAGCTGCTCCACGGGGGAAAGATAGGCTTTCTACTCCCATTAAGATTTACAGCTTCTGAGAAACCCTGTACAGGATCGCTATATAGGTCACTGTAGTCCACGGCACGTAACAACCAACAACCAAAGTGTTGTTTTAGGTAGGGATTGTGATATGGTTTTCAGAAAAACTAGTCAGTGTATGGTGTTTTGTAATTACCAATTGATCTGAGTGATTTTTTAGCTTTTTAATGAGGTATTGCACATATATGAGAGTGAATCAAAAATTACCCGCACTTTGTTTATATTAAAATGCCTGTCTAGGTCCGTGGCTGATGACACTATTGAATGCGCACATGAAATGATTATGTCGCATAGATGAATGGTAGTGAATTATGTGGCACATCCTTTGCACATCAGCCACAACTCTGTCTATGAAACAATCCATGACAAATTTGGGGTTTACAGAGTTTGTGCCAGGTGGGTACTGAAATAACTCACAGAAGAACGTGAACGGAAGCGTTTGGACATCTGCAAGCAAAATTTGGTAGGACAGTTCCTTAAAAAAAAAAAACGTTACTGGTGGCAAGATGAGTTCATCAGTAGGAGCCTGCGAGTAAATAACAGAGTATGGAATGGAAACATCCTACATCGCCAACCAAGGGAAAGTTCAGAAGTCAACCATCAGCTGGAAAATGGATGCTTAACAGTTTTTTGGGATTCTGAAGGGCCAGTATTGGAACACTCTCAGGAAAAAGGTTCAACAATCAACTGTGCTCATTATAGTGAGATGCTCACAGACGAGCTGTAGCCAACCCCTTCGAATTTAACAGAGAACTGCTGTCCAAAAACATTGTAATCTTGCATGACAGTGAATGCCCCCACACCTCTGCCCACACTATAGACACTCTGCAAAACTTAGTTTTGAGATGTTAAAGCATTCTCCCTATAGTTCTTATCTTGCTTCATGGACTTTCACCGGTTTGGTCCCCTGAAAGCAGGCCTTTGAAGACGAAGATTCACCTCTGATGAAGAAGTAAAGACGGTGGTGCATTCGTGGCTTGCTAAGCCTAAAACATTTTCTAATAAGGGAATACAATAATTTGTTGACAGATGGACAAAGTGTAATAAAAACATGATTATGTTGAAAAAGAAAAATGATGTACTTGGTTTTTTTTAAAGTTGATTAAAATAAATTCTACAGCCAGAGTGCAGATAATTTTTGATTCATTCTCTTGGAATTAGAATATTTGATTTAAAAGGGTTGTTGCCATTGTTAGTTGCCATGTAGTTGACTTTGGACTCATGGCAACCGACTGTGTGCAGAGTAGAATAGCTCCATAGGGTTTGCAGTGGTATGGCCTTTTGGAAGCAGATTGCCAGGTCTTATTCCTAAGGAGCCTCTGAGTGGGTTTGAACTGATAACCTTTTGGCTAGTGCTTAACCGTGTCACCACCCAGGGACTCTTTAACAAGGGTTACTACTACAGATTCATGCTTCATGCCATAACAAGCCTATTTCCAGTTCCATATTTGGTCTTTTATTTGATGAATAGTTTTTATTTGTTTATTGTACCTAATTTTATAGTAACGGTAAACTAGAAATGAATAATGGTTTGAAATAGTTGCATGTTGAAAACTGGGAACCTAACAAGAATCAAATATTTACAGTTCACGTTTTATAGCTAGGCACCATTTGTTGTTGTTATATGCCGTGGAGTCGGTTCCAACCCATAGCAACCCTGTATAGGGTTTCCAAGGCTGTAAATCTTTACAGGAGCAGAAAGCCTCATCTTTTTCCTGTGGAGCAGCTGGTAGTTTCAAACTGTTGACCTTGCAGTTCGCAGCCTTATTCGTAACCACTACACTACCAGATCTCCTACTAGGTGCTTTGTGATCAATCTTGCAGTAGAAAGGAGTTTTAGGTTGATTATTTCTTTCTGAATGGTACAGTGATAATACAGGGCAAAATTCAGGATTCTGTGGATAGATATTTATACTAGTTTTGTGTTTATTAAATTTATTATTTTTTTCTTTATGTGATCGTAGAGCAGGTCTAGTAGTTATGAAATTAAGTGGCAGCAGGTGCCATACTGAGACTGTTAATTTAATGACTTGAACACTAGAGGGACTGCAAACTAATGATGACTTTTTGGTTCAGTAGACTGTTACGCTGAGATGCTTTATTTAAGTAGCAGAACCACAAGGCCTTTTTCAACTTTATAGTTTTCACAACATTCAGTAGTATGTCCCATGCTTTTCCTCGTCGTTCAACTTCTTGAGTTAATTCTGAGGTGTGTAGACTTATAAAGTGTAACCCTGTCAGTTTAGGAATATCAAAGTGAAGGACCTTTGGCAGCTTGTTTTAGCTCTTTTTAAACCCAGTCTGTTTATTTAGACAGTCTGCTGAGAGAAGGAAGAATCTGAAAGTCAGGCTTCTGGAGATAATGAGTTCAGAGCTGTCTCTAGGGAATCTCTGAGTAGAAGAAAAGAGAGTTTGGAATAAGAAAAAGTTCATTGGAAGAGTAACTCAGATGATTGTATTCTGGAGATTTTAATTGATTTTATGATTATCTGATACATTCTTGGTAAAAGATTCATCACTTTCTAATAGCACGACGAACAGCTCTAAGCTATATTGTAATGCTAGTACTTAATTTAGATAGGGTTAAGATGGTTTTACTCTTAAAAGCTACTTGGCAGCTACTAAATTTGATAAGAACTTTCTGGAATTCTGACTTAGACATTAAGATGTTGAACATGTCTTGAGGAAGAATTTTGGTTCAGTTAGCATTTTATTCTCTAAATAATCTTGGAAATGCTATACATTTTAAAATTATAAATAATTGAAGTAGTATGAATACAACAAATGTTTGGAAGCTTCTCAGAGTCTCCTTTGATTGTTATTCAGAGATTTAATCAGGGTCACATTATGAACATTGAAATAATGCAATAATTTTTACATTCAGTACATCTCTTTATAAAGAAGTCTTTAAGATCACTGAAAGACTCAATCTATCTAGTTTATACCCGAAATAGTTAAGTTATGTATTGTTGGAGACACTCAACAATTACCTTTAGTGGTTTGCTAATTAATACTTTTGAAAAATATAGTAAACCTGTACATGAATAACATAAACATCACTCAGACTTTTAATTCTTCATGTTTATGATTAGGCAGCTTCCCTTATATTTTTCTTGAAAATATGTTTTTTTAAATTAAGTCCAGTTATATAGAAAAGATAATTTAACAAGTCCATTGATTCATTATTGATATTTTATCTACTTCTAAAATGTTTTTTGAAAGGACTGAGATATGTAGAATTGCCTTTTATACCTTAAATAACCACTGAAACTTTCTATTTTAACTTGTAAGAACTGTATACAGATTTCTAATGTATTAGAGTCTATGTTCAGGTTTGAAAGAATTACATCTCAAGTTCATTTAAATTCTTTTTTTTTCTTTTTAAATTGAAAAAGGTCTTTAAAGTTACTCTTTGTGGACTTTCAGGTTTCTGAAAATAGTGAGGGACATCTCACTTGATCCTTGGATTCTAAATTCTCTGGATAACCAGCAGTAGAATGTTTTATTGATTGTCTGAAATGCTTTACATATGTGGATAGTACTGTATTCAAATTACTTGAAATTGAAGAATCTTTTACAAATTCAGTATCCTTTTCTCTAGTCTCTAGCCTTACTGCCATAAAAGGGAAAAAAAAAAGTGCTAGTGTATTAAGTAGGGAACTTCTCTGAAGATGGAATTTCTGGAAAATGTTAAAAAGTACACAGAGTACTGAACAGTGAATTTCAGAGTAAGAGTAAAGTCATGTTGGATATGAAAAGCATGTTTTTGTTGTAACTGTTGGCTAGTTGACATAGTTACAATTGTTGGCATTGCAAGACTTGTAAAGTTCCTGTTTAGAACTGAGTGAAAACGGATCTTGTCTTTGATTTAAGGCAGTACTTCAGTGTATTAAATACTAGCTGTTAAGAGATTATTTTACTTAAGGAGCTAGAATAAGATTATTGGGCACTAGTAAGGAAAGGTAGAAAGACTAAATACCATCATAATAATTACGTTTTCTTTTTATGTTTCAACTTTTCATTAATTTGAAAAAGGCTAATTAAATAGTTATTAAATCTCTATATTGGGAGGAAGGGGCGGCAGAATAGAATTCATTGTAAGAAACATGTGTTGAGTGCTCCGTTCTGAGAGTGACATTGTCACTGCCTTAGGGGAGCTTGAAGGATAAAACTAGGTGCTCATTTTGTCTAAAAATTTCATGGACATTGGAATTCAGTGAACTCTCTTTTAAGGTAATTCTTTAGATCTTTCTAAGGTCTTAGTGTGGGCTCTGACGTTAACTCCTGCTTTGTCTTTTTGGCCAGTCTTCAGGCGTTACTGTACTTTGAACCTGAGTCTGATAATGTGTCAGGTATTTGGCATTCAGTTGTGAAGTACATAATCCAGTTTGTGATCGCTCAGAGTTTATTTTTAGTGAAACAATTGGATAAGTAAGCGGATAGATACAATATAATATGACACATAATCTGATACGGGGTCTCACTTCTGTACATGTTTTTGACTTCTCCATGTTGTTTGTGTTGCCACGTCAGAGATTCTATTCTCCAGTTTAAAATGTTTATTTTAACCAGTTAAGTTTTTTTTTTGAGTGTTGTATTTTGAAAGACAAATGGTCTTAGGGTGATAGAAAGATAAACTAGACAGGACCTTTGTTGTTGTGCTTGGTAGTGTGAGGATGATAGAACTTTACTCATCTTATGTTTGAAACTCAAAGGGGATACAATTATGGCTCAGAATGACGAAATTTGTAGGTCTGAACTATAAAGTTAAAGAAAAATTTGCTTTGTCATTTATCTCTCCTCAGTATTCCAAGATTAAGCAAGTGTTTTTCTATGCTGTGCCCTTGATGCCATAATACAGTTGCTTATACAAACTTGTCTCCTCTCACTGGCTGGCCCTGACTTCACTCACATACAGGTTATTATTGTCTTCATCTAGGTGAATAGTTGCCGAAGCAACCCACCCATGAATCCTGCTCAAGTATTGCTGCCTGTTGTGGGCAGTGACAGCCTTCCCAGGGCAAAAGCAGACATTTCAACACAATTAACTTAAGGAATCTTCGATTAATAGGTCTTTGCCTAAGGTTTTCGGCCCTTAATATCACTTTTGCCACCGTATGTTAATGTAGGATGATTTTGCATGATCACTAGGTCATTTTGCTAGTTAGATGCATCTTTGTCAGAGGTTTTCCGTGTTACAGTTAAACACAGTAGTAATACGTTGGTCTTTGCTACAATAACCATTTCCCAAGCCACCAAGTCTCTCTTGGTCATTTGTATTCCCTGCTTTCATGAGTGATTGGTTAGTATGGAACACAGGTGGATGAATTTAACACCCAACAGGTTCTTAAATTGAACAGTTAAGTGGCCTTTCACAAGTTCTTTACCCATATTTACACCGCCAGTTAGTATTTGTACATGTTTTAGCTAGGCTTGGTGTTCTCTTTGAGCAACTTTCCAGCTACTTTGAAACTTCTCTGTAGCTTCCTTCCAGAAGCACCTCTGTCCACCTCTTTTCTGAAGCGCTCTCTCATGTCTTGGGAATCCTAATAGAGGTTGTACACAAAGTTCTCTGGGGGTTTGGAAGAGTAGAAAGGTTTATTAAGCCATATGGAAGAAGTAAGGAGCCTTCTCTGGTGGTAAGTGCTAGAAGTGATTCAAACCCACCCAGCCATTGGGAAGGAGAAAGACCTGTTAATCTGCTCCTGTGAAGACTACAGGCTAGAAAGCCTTATAGGGGCAGGTCCACTCTGTTCCATGGGGGTCACTCGGTTGAAATGGACTTGACGTCATCTAACAGCCATACTGAATAAGTGGCATCGAAAATGTCATTTTGCAAAGTCAGTGGGTGAGAGAACATGTGAGTTTGAGGAGCAGGAGGAAGGAAAGATTGATCAGAACGAACACAGCAGCAAAGGCACAGTAGAGAAGTACAGGTGGTAGCTAGAATTTCTGCGTGACTGATGAGAAGGGTGTGGTACAGAGAAGAGGGGAAAATAAGTTTGAAAAGTTAGTTGATAACAGATCATGGGGACCTTGAATATTGGGCTCAGGTATTTCCACTATTCAGCCGACTGCTCGAGAGGATCTCTTGAGTGATTTGAGCAGAGAATTATGTGAGCAGTTAGCAGGATTAAACGGAGATGCAATGTGTTAAATAAATTAGGGCAGGAAAGTTGGTGATAAGGAGAATATTAGGAGGCTGTTACCTCATTCTTTGCGAGATACAATGAGGGCTATTAAGTAACTGGTTTGTATATTTTTAATCACATCTGGTTTTTGATCCTTAAATATTGAACTTTGTGTGAGAGGAGAGTTTTAATTTATTGGTCTTAAAATTAATCAGCTGAAGTGTAGGGAAATCGGTTGGATCCACGTTTTATCCATTAAACATACATTGAACAATTACTCTTTTGTAAATACTGTGTGCTAGACATTGTGGATCTAAACGTAAGCTAGGATCTCTGCATGTTAGGTTTTTGAATTGTAACAGGATAGGAGAAATTGAATTGAATTGAAATCTGTGTAACTCCATGTGTTCAGTGTTTAAGTTGGGTATGTGGTAGAAGATGGGGCAGAATAGGGTGGGTGGTAGAGGCTGGAGAGATAGATGGGAACCAGATTGTGTAAGACCTTCTTGGCTTTATCTGTTTGACAATGGGCAGAGACTTTGAAAGTTACATGGACTATGTGGCAGTTGATTTCTCCAAGACTGCCAAGAAAAGGTCTGTAATGATACTTTTGTCACTTCTGAAGGAAAGATATTAGGGCATATTCGCTTAAAAGAAGTATTTATTATGTTTTAGAGTACTTTATTTGGGGGAAGAAAAGCACAAATTGTGCACTATAGCATAAGCATTGGACTGTAAGCCACAAGGACTGCAGTTCAAAGCCACCAGCTGCTCCTTGGAAACTCCTATACATAGGTCTCTATGAGTCAGAATTAACTCAACGGTACCTAATAGCAACAGCGTATGCCAGATTAGTCAGCACAGCACAACAACAACAACAAAAATTTTAAATCTCCTCTCCACCAAGAAATCTTCTCCTGAACATTTAAAATAATGTACTTAGCAATTTATGAAGATAGAGAGATGTCCTTTGACATTTTTTATGCAGATTCAGGTAATGAAACTGAGGGTATCTTGTAAACATAAAGTCAGTTGCCATTGGACTGATCCTGATTTTCTGGCAGTTGATCTCCAGATATTATTTGTAAGGACAGATTGATAGGTTTGTATTTTCAAATAAACTAAATTCATGCCACCATATATTAATACGATAAAATCATAGATCTAGAAGGCAGTAAAAAGATCATTATGTTTGAGTACTTTTTTTTTAAAGTAACGTATAGCTAACCACCAAATACACTGAACATTGATAGAAATTAGAATGAGCATCTGAATAAAAGGTTTTTAGTTACAATATTGACTGTACTGTTTACTTGCTTTTAAAGAGCGTTGAATTAAAGCCAACTTGAGCCATTTTTACTCATTTCTATTTAGGTGGTTTGAACAAAGCGCTATTGAAAATCATATTTTCCTTAGACCCTGCTGGTACACATTTAGAAAGAAATTTTAGTGTTGCATGTATTTTCATCCAAATTTGGAATGAATATCCTGTGGTTCTGTAGGATGTGCACTGGACTGTGAAACACAAAGTTGGCGGTTCAAACCTACCAGCTGCTCCTCAGAAACCTTACACAGAGTCGCTGGTTCGGAATCAACTCAATGGTACTGAGCAACAACAACAATAATAAATATACTATTGAGATTTTGACTTGTGTTGATTAGAGTTTTTAATTTATATTGTACAGATACCTGATTTAGCCTCATGCTTTTGAAAATAGGTGTTCCGAAACTTTTACTTTTTTTTTTTTAAAACCTTTTGACAGTTTAATGGAAGAGAGAGGTTTCTTGGTAAGTATTTCCAGTTTAGTTTAATGGCTCTTGGATCTTAGAACTGAGGTATTGCATAACAAGGTGAATCAGATGGTCCAAGAAACAGTTTATGTCTTTGTTGTTGTTGCCGTGGCTACAACATACTGGCAGGGAACACTGTATTTTGTCATTGGCATTTAACCTGTTCTGTTGATTGAAGAAAGAAAAGATGTTTAGAACTTTATATCCAGCGGAGTTGTTTGCATTACTGAGTGACTAAATTGTACTTTTCAAGATGACCTGGGGTCCCCACCCCCTCAGGATGTGTATGTATTAAGGCAGTTTATGCAAGGTGGGTATGCCTTGTTTGCGAATTGTGAACTTTAAATCCTGAATTCATGAGCAGGATTTCAGAAAGTATTTCTTGGCTTTTTTCTATTTCTTTATAATTAAAAACTCAGTAACTCTCCATTAGAAATAGACCTCTTGAAGGAAATGACTCTCTTGTTTGGTCGTGGTCATTATGTGGAGGTATATCAGAAACATCAGATTTAGGAATTCGGAAGAATAAAGTACATTAAAAACAAATTAAGGATTAAAAACTCCTGGTTTGTTTTAATAGCAGGAGGGCTCTCTCTCTTTCCATGCCTCCAGTTCTTTCTCTCTCCCTGTCCTGCTTCCTTCCATCCTTTTCTCCATTTGTCCACCCATCCATCCTTCTGAAAGGAAGTTGATGAGAAAGGAGTCCTGCTTGGTTTATTCATAGACAGGAGTGCGTACTAAAGTGTAAATTGTAAAAGTTTGTCATCAGGCCATATAAATGATGGGCAGGAGCAATATACTTCATACCTCATTTATAAATGATTTTTTCCAGTATGCGTTTTTTTTAGATGCGTGCATAGAGACTGTAATGACTGGAGTAGTTGCTTTTTTTTTTTTTAGCATAGCTGCTTCTAATCACCATAGCAACTTCCCAGGAGACAATCTACTGCATCTAATGGGAGCACATCAAGGAGTTGCCTTGAGCTCACTGTCGACTTTCTGAGATTAGACTGGGATTTTCAGTCTCAGAAGAAAGGGGTTCATGGGTGCCTTCATTCTTGCCTTTCTGCTGTGTGGTTTTGTTGTCTGTAAGGCATATACTTTTAGAAATCACTTGTGACTCTTGATATTATTTTAAGCCTGTTATAGTATAATTTGATGACCAGGCCTTTAACATACTTGATTTTGTTTTCTATTCCTATGTTTTGCTCAGGCTGTAGGTTAAAGTCTTCCTTATTTTTTTAGGGGGTAATGTGAACTGCAAAAGGGTCCTGATGGTGTAGTGGTTATCAGCATTTCAAACCCACCAGCTGTTCTGTGGGAGACAGATGTGACTGTCTGCTTCTCCAAAGATGACAGTTCTGTACCCTTTAGGGTCCTGATGAGTCAGAATCCACTTTCAATGACAGTTTTTTTTTTAGTGTGAAGTGCAAGAGATTAGCTTTGAATATGTACTACATTTGAGAAACATTTAAGTTACTCCATATGGGCTGTATTTATTGAATAATTTTAGCAATACCTTTAAAAACTTTTTTAAAAAAATCTTTTTGGTAGAAAGAGCCCATTTGTAATAGTCATACTAGGATGAAAAGACAGCATAGAAAATTATGGATTGAATTCTATGATGCTCAGATAATTTGATGTGAGAGAATCTATTATTTTTGCTTTACTCTTTAAATAGGAAAATAATAACCAACTTTGAATCATTTATAAGAATGGAGTTTGTTACTATAAACAATTAACTTAATTTCCCATGGGCTTCTCAAAGAATTCTTTTTTTTATAAACACTCTGTTCTGAATAAGATTACTTGGTAGATTTACCTTCTTCATAGAAAATGTTATACTTAGTAAACATTTCAAAAGAGCTTACCTTTTGTATGATTTCAGTAGGTGTTTATATTCCTGTCTTCATGTTGATTTATATCCTTCTTAGGAACATGCCTGAATACTATTAGGAAATGTGACTTAATAATCATAATATGAGGGTGAGTCAAAAAGTTTTGCTATAAAATTATAGCAACCTTTATTAAACAAAAACAGCGAAATATGAAGCTATTGTTTGTCGACATATCCTCCATCTAGATCTGTGTACTTCCAAAGGTAGTGTTTCCATCTCTCTCTAGCCCTTCCCTGAAGAATTCTGTGCTCTTCAATTTATACCATGTCAAAATGTCAGCTTTGACAGTATCAAAGGGCTCAAATCATGTTCCTATTTAATGTTCTTTGTGTTTTGGAAACAAAAAGCCTAAAGGGGCAAGATCAGGGCTGTAGAGTGTATGGGGTAAGATTTCCTAGTGAAATGCTCATAGGACAGCCCCTTGCTACCTTTGAAAAGTGAGCAGGTGCGTTGTGGTGCTAGGAAAACATCTTTCTGCACAACTTTCCTGGCCCTTTCCTCAACAATGCTGTTTTCAATTTTCTGAAAATTTCTTCAGTGATCCTTTGAGAAAATCTATCAAGATTACGCCTTGGAAATCCCAAAAAAGTTGCCATAACCGTATGAGCTGAGCTTTCTGCCTTGAATTTAAGCAGATCTGCTTGGGAGCCAGTATTTCTGTTGAGCCTTTTCATAAAGAAAAAAATCACTCTAATGAGACTAAGACAAGTTTAAATACTTTTATTGAGAATAAACCCATGCATGTATAAACACGGAACCTGTAGTAACAATACCTTTTGACTTCCCCTCAGATATCCCAGTTTTGAACTGAATATAATCAGAGATTAAAATGTAGTATGTTGTTAAATGCTGTTGAGTCAGTTCCGACTCATAATGACACTGTATAGGGTTTCCAAGGAAGGAGCTTTGGTAGCGTAGTGGTTACGAATCGGACTGCTAAGCTAACCTCAATGAAGGTCAGCAATTCAAAACTACCAGCTGTTCCACGGGAGAAAGATGTGGCTTTCTGCTCCCGTAAAGATTTACAGCTTCGGAAACCCTGTACAGGTTCGCTATGAGTTGGAACTGACTCCATGGCACATAACAACAACAACAGGGTTTCCAAGGAGCAGCTGGTGTATTTGAACCTCCAACCCTGCAGTTGAGTGCTTATTGTACAGTGCTACCCCAGGATTCTAAAGTTTGATGTAAGCAAAAGTATAATTGAGAAGGAACAAATTTTAAACTACAAAAGTAGAGATTGGCAGCTTGGAGTCCGTGATGAATAGTTGCTGCTGTTTGTTTTTTTTTTTTTTTAATAAACTAAGCAAAATCTTGGAAGTTCCAGATGTTGCCATCCTATTGTTTTGTGAATAATCTTTCATCTTACATATTATAATCGTTTCTAATTCTCAAGTTCAAGGAGCTCTGGTAGTATAGTAGTTACGAATCAGGCTGCTAATCTGACGGTCAGCAGTTTGAAAGTGCCAACTGTTCTGTGGGAGAAAGATAAGGCTTTCTGCTCCTGTAAAGATTTATAGCCTCGGAAACCCGATGCAGGGTTGCTATGAGTCGGAACCGATTCCACGGCACATAACAACAACAACAACAACAACAACAACGACTTACAGCCTCGGAAACCCTATGCAGGGTCACCATGAGTCAGAACCCACTCCAAGGCACGTCACCACCACCACCAGCACCACCAGTTCTCAAGTTCAACTGTCTTTAAATGTAAATAAGAAAATGCTGTCCTGTATATAGGAAGCTTCATAGGCTGATTATTAAGGATGTACTGCAAGAAAAGCTGTTGGGTGGTGGTTGTTGGTCCTCCTTTTTTCTAAGTAGTCCTGGTGTGGCACTGTAGGTTAATGCGCTGGACCACAAGGTCAGTTTTAACTACAAGGTTGATTCACACAGGGTCACTATGAGTCGATGGCACTTAACAACAACAATGTAGAATCAGGCACCCTTCTACCGTAAAGGAGTATTTTCTAAGTAAAAGGGTCTTCAACAATAACATAAAAGAACCAGATTGACCTTCTCTGGAGAGTTGCACTATCCAATCTGGCAGCTTCTTGGTTAACTAGACACATTACAGGGGCTTATTACTCATTTGCAGCTGCTGGTGACCCTGTTGGACAGTGCAGCTATTAAGCAGTTTCATCCACAGAACATTGTCCCCGATGCAGCTGGCCTACCAGGCTGAGCCAGAGCAACACCTAGAGATGGCCAAAGAAGTCTTTAGTGCCATTTAAGGAGGAGGCACTAAAGCTGTTCCAGCAGAAGATTGTTGAGCTGACATGTGGCAGAAAGGCTTCTGTATCTAGGTATCCCCAAGTCTTCCTTTCCAAGGTTGGGTGAACTTGGTGGTAAAGATCTAGTTTTCTTGAAGCCTTTTTGGAACCGTTCAAGTTGATTGCCTTAGGTGGTAAACCATGAGAGTGCTTTTTTTAAAAAAAGTTTTTATTGTGAATTGAGTGAAAGTTTACAGGGCAGATCATCAGTTTTGCATTCAACAAATCATATATTTTGTTTCATTATGATTATTGCCATGTGTCATCAGTTAACGGTATTTCTTTCTCTTCATTTTATGTTTTTTTTTTTTTTTTAAACAGTCATATATAAAAATGACACCACCAAAGGGCACATTCTGCAAGCCTGCCTTCTGGCCTCCAGCTCTCAGTCCAGCTTTCAGCTGCTCCCCATGAGAGTGCTTCTTAACATTTAGTCTGTACTTGATGGGCTTTCCGTTTGTTAACGCCCCTTCACGTCCATTAGCTTTAGTTACAGATTTATTTATTCATAATCATGCAGTTTGATTATTTACATTTTTCCTAAGCCTAGGCAGAATTTGTGGAGGCCTATTCTGGCATACTTTGCTTGTGTGCTAAAATAAGTGTGATAGATTAATTTTATATCTGGGATTTTAGAACATGCCATTGCTTTTGTAGTATAGTCCTATAGTGAATGCCAGTTGAGGTAAGAGCATGCACATTTCCCTGGAAAGACCTGTGGTTTGATTATAGGATAGTGCAAACAGTTCAGCGCTCAGTGACCAGCTGAAAGTTAGTGGTTCGAACCTATCACAGGTGCCTTGGAAGACAAGCATGGTGATAACTCCAAAGTATCAGGAGGGAACAGTCACTGGAGACTGTTTGGTAAAGCGGAGGGTCTGGAAAAAAGAGGAAGACCCCCAGGAGATGGATTGGCACAGTGGTGGCAGTGATGAACTCAGGTCTAGCAGCGATTGTGAGGTTGGCCCAGCACTGGGCAGTGTTGTGTTCGGTTGTGCATAGGGTCTCTGTGGGTCGGTACCGACTTGATGGAACTTAACAACAGACAACAACATAGATTCTACTCTATACACATAAGGTTGTCATGATTCCGAATTGAATCTGTGGCACCTAACAGCAACGTAGTATCTCTAGGCAACTGGATGGCACAAACAGCTAAGCACTTGACTACTAACCAAAGGTTGGTGGTTTGAACCCACTCAGAGGAGCCTTAGAAAGTAGGCTGAAAGGTGAAAACTCCAAGAAGTGGTGCTGTTTAGGACTTTGAACTGGTTCCTTCTGGTGGGATCCCCTGCTGAGAATTTGCATTTCTACCCCAGCTAACTTTGAGTCAGAATCTATATCTTAAGTAGATCCCCTTGTGCTTCTTCAAGTAGCCCAAAGAGTCAGGAGACATGAGTACACAATTACCTGTATGAGAATCTCCAGGGATCTTGTTAAGATGTCAATTCTGATTCGATGGAGAATATTTGGGGAGGAAAGAAAATTCCCATTAAGGGGTTGAATCAGAATGAACTGATTGGAAGCCCTGGTTCTAGTCTACACAAATGGGCTTGCCATGAGTTGAATTGGCTCAATGGTAACCAACAACATGATACCACTCTGGGAATGTCAAATATGTTGGTTACTGCCTAAGGCTGGTGACTTGGTCATCCCCTGCTGCTGTAACAGATAGCACAAGGAGATGGCTTTAACACACAGAAATGTATTATCTCACACTTGAGGAGGAAGGCTTAAAGTCACAATTCAGGGGGGTCAGCTCTAGGGAAAAGCTTTCTCTGCCTACTCACTGGAGGAATTTCTTGTCTCGTTGGTGGGGTAAGCACTGGACTACTAACCACAAGGATGCCAGTTCAATCCCACCAGCTCTTCTGTGGAAGAATGACGAGGCTTTCTGCTCCCGTAAAAATTTACAGCCCTGGACACCCTGTATAGTGTTGCTATGAGTTGAAATTGCCTGCAGGGCAGTGAATTTGGTGGTTTTGGTTTGGGGCCCAGCATAACTTGTCATCTTCTTCCCTGGGTCTGTGAAGTTGTCAGCATATGGATCCGGTCCCATCTCTTCTGTTTTTGGTGGTACTGAGGTTTCCCTCTCTGTTCCCTACTTTTTCCCTCCTACAATAAATAAAAGGTGATGCAGCTACAACATGGGGAAATGCCCCTTACTTCTTAGGGCTACTTCATGGGTAAAGGTGACTGAAATAAGGGTGCTGTATCTGTCCGAATCCTGCCTCATTTACATGACAGCCACAGCTTCATTGTCTTTAATAGAACCCCATCATGCCACACAACCACAGGAAATATCGAAGATGCATACAACCACACAAGACTGAGAATCCCAGCCTAGCCAAGTTTGACTCATATTTTGTTGTTAAGTGCCATATAGTCAGTCGGTTCTGATTCATAGCAACCCTGTGTATAATGTTTCTAAGGAGTGGCTGGTGAGTTTTTGAACTGTTGACCTTGTGGTTCAAACTGACCTTGAGGTCCAGTGCATATCCTACAGCACCACACCAGGACTATAACACGTATTTTGGGGAAACACAATTTGATCTATGATAGTTTGGGACTGTTTTCTATTTTTTGTTGTTGTGTCCTGTTGAGTAGGTTCCAATTCATAGTGACCCTGTGTAGGGTTTAGGAGAGGGACTAATGGGTTTGAACAGCTGATATTGCAGTTACCAGTCCAGTGCTTGGGTATTAAAAATATTTGATGTGTGTTCCATGAACTAAGTTTCATTCAACATACATTTATGAAATGCTCTCAGAAGGGCTTGGGAGAAGTAAGAGTATTGCTCTTTCCATTTGTTAGTCATTTTTCTACTGTCCTTTAGGTATGTAAATGTAGCAGCTTTCCAGAGTAGTTTCACTTGAATATAGCTGAAGGTCCAGATGTGCAGTCTAGTGTATGTGCGATCCAGAGATGATTTTACTAACAACTGTGAATCTTTGACCACAGTCTGAGACAATGTGCTGTCCTGGTGATTGGAAATTGTTTCCAGGTGCCTCTGTTAATCAACCACACTTAGGAAACCTATTCTTCAGATTAAACCTGCCTGCCCACCCCCCAGGCCCTCCCATCCCCAAATGCTGTCACCAGCTGCTCCTTTGAAACCCTCTATAGGGCCCCTATGAGTCAGAATCAACTCCACAGCACTTTAATAAACAACAGGAAACCTATTTTACAGACTAAACCTGCCTGCCCGCCTGGTCATCCCCAAATGCCATATCTCATGTAATGTATACGTTGCACTGGGTAGGGGAGGGCAACTTAATTTGTGTGTAATTATTTTCTAGCAAATTTGGTTTAGTTTAGCTTGTGCCAGTCCTGCCTGTGACATTAGAAAAAATAGGGGTGGGGGGAATAGCACTTTCTTAGAGTTTCTAGAAGAGCATTTTAGGAGGAAGTCTGATTTTGGTTAAGTCATGGTTAAGTCTTACTAGAATAAAGATCTTAGATTATGGTATCCTAAATTTGGAATCTTCTGGGCATACAACAATTCGAAGGCTCTCTTATCTTTTGAGGAAGTATCATCTTAGTTTTATGTGGGCCCTGGGACCTTGTGAGTAGGTCTGGCACAAGTCTCACTGTGGTAGGTAGGAAGTTGAGCGTTACTAGTTGTCTGGCCACTCAAAAGCTGGTAAAAGCAATGATCAGTAATGGTAAGAAGAACACTTAGGAAGGAAAGCCTAGTGGGGGCAATTAGACAGCTTAGCGTATGTAAACTGAGTGAAGAATAATCTTTGCTGAATTAGTGTTTCAAACAGCTGTGTGAAATAGTTAAGGTGAAGCTGGATGAGGTGTTGGGAAGGGCCAGAAACTGATAGTGGAGTACAGTTGTAGTTGCAATAATTTCTTAAAGAAAGCTTGAACATTTTTAATAGGATTCAGCTTCTAGTCCATGTAGTTTTTCTGGAGACAATTTAAAAATATTTTCTTAAAGTAGAAATTTCAAAAGGCTATTGAATATTGAATTGTATATTTTTGGTTTATGATTATTTCTCAGGAATCAGAAACTTCAAAGGCAGCCCCACTTTAAAAATTCTTGCAGTATTTCAAGTCCTCAGCTAATGACAACCCATTTAAAATGTTGGTGATTTACAAAACTGCTAGGCCCTGAGCACTCACCAGAATCATTGATAATTCTAGTATGGGTACATGTGATTTTATACATATACCCAGGAATGGATAAAATATATAGGATGGCATTTTTGTTTAACATTTTCATGTTTTACATCACACTTTTGACCATGTGACACCATTTCATATTTCTTCCTGTTGCCTAACTCTTCATTCTGAAACTTGCTCCCTTCCTCTTATTTGAATTATTACTGAGGTGGCACATCAATATAAATGGCATTTGACAAACATTCCAAAGAGATTTCAGCGCTTTAAGTTTATTATGCAATGATGAGTCAATGAATGAAAGTGCTGTTGAGTCAGTTCTAACTCATGGTGGGAGTTGGTTTTCCAGGATAACTTGTGAGTTTTTGTTGTTAAATTTTGTTGCGAAGTATGGATTTGGACACACTGTATCTGTTTGATGCAGGTTACTATCCTTTTTGATGTTTCCATTGTCCTTTCTGACTAGAAGCCTTTTCAGGATGGCTTCTGGGCCCTGTTGACATAACTCTGGGGTGATCATTGAGCTCTTCTTTGGTTTATTGGTACAACGAAATGTTCCAAGCTTATTTTGAACTTTTCCTGGTATAGATTTGAAATTAAACATTCTGCCAGGGAATTCTGATGCCTTTAAGTGAGGTATATACTTAGAAACAACAGCGTGAGCGCTAGGAATTCTTGTTGCTACTAGATTAGTCATTGTTTATAAGCCTTTTCCATGAGCAGAACTAGAAGCATGTTTTTTAAAAATAATGCTTTTTTTTTTTTAATGTTTTATTGTGAATTATATGATAGTTTACATGGAAGAACTTTAGTTTTACATTCATTCCGTCTTATAATCATCTCACTGCCATGGTTCCAATCCCCTCCATGCATCATCAACCACCCAAAGGGTATATCC
This sequence comes from Chrysochloris asiatica, assembly GCF_000296735.1. Lineage (NCBI taxonomy): Eukaryota > Metazoa > Chordata > Mammalia > Afrosoricida > Chrysochloridae > Chrysochloris > Chrysochloris asiatica. Next base: position 12,109,941 of record NW_006408596.1, read on the forward strand.
CAGAAACCTGCCCCCTACACTTCCCCCTCCTCCCCCCAGTTTTCGGCCCACAGTCCCTTTCCCTTTCTGGGTCCAAGGTCCCCAGTCGCTTCATCACTCCACATCATCATCTCTGTCTCTATCTCAGGCATCTCTGTTTCTCTGGGTAGGGGTCCCACTCTCGGCTCTTCTCCGTTGATGGTCCCAGAGGCCTCTACTCCTATCCTGGAGAATTAATCACTCCCTTCCTTGTTACAAAACTTCTACCTTTGCATTTCCAACCCTCATAATCCGTCCTGATAAGCATTATTCACTACAGTATCAGGAGTTACCCATCTGTATCTCCTTTTCATCTGCTCCGCCCAGACAGATTGAATAGTACCTACTGGAGCTTCTGCCTTCTGCCATGCTCCCTAGCACCAGGTTCCCTCTTGAAAGCTTGTAAGCCAGTCATTTCTTCCCTTTGTAGTCCCCCTCTCCCCATTTGAGTATCCAATGTCCAAGCTGCCCTTCTCTGTCCACTCTGTGTGTGTGTGTATGTGTGAATGTTTCTTGCTGTGAGGATTTGATCCCTCTTTTGAGTCGCTGCTCCATAGGTATAGGTCAAGTTCATCAGACCGTATCAGCTCACTCCCCCCCCCCCCCCTTGCCTCTCCTGGTTGAGCTCCTATCATCCAGTCATCCGGTCCAGGTCACGTGGGTATCATTTGCAAGTGTGGGCGCTCCTGTGCATATGTCCTCTCTTCCCATCAGCCAGTTGCTCCACTCTCCTCTCAAGTCCTCTGTGGCCACGCCACTGACTCTGGGCCCAAGAGTCCCCAGGCCTCTTCACACTGCTTGCCAACCAGGTCCCCTACTGGGTCCACAGAAGTCCACTGAACAATGTAGGGCTTAGCTTGCCGCTTCATTGCTGCTTTTACCCCACTTGCCCCCATTGGTGATGTGTGTGGTCACCAATCAGAGCGTGCATTTCCGTTGAGTCTTAGTCTTGGAAGCGGGTTTGCATTGAGAGGAACTGGCCACTTGCCTTGATGTTTTCTAGGGAAGCGATTTGTTTGTTCTTGTAGTAACAGTCCATCTGCCTCCATTTTTCCTGCAGGTCTTTCTTTCAAGAGGTATCTTTTATTCTTCTAGCCACTCCAGGATGGTCTGCTCATCCTCTCAAGTGGAGATTTTTCATCTCTGGAGATCTGGATGTGGTTCCGGTTTCTACCTATAGTTTTATGTATTGCCAAGGCTCCGCAAGAAGCCTCGTTCACTGGGTATGCAGTAGCCCCATTTTAGGTATTCCAATCAGTCATAGGCAGAAGACGGACTTACAAGCCTTCTAGTGTGGTGTTTCTGGCTATTCCTTTCTCTCCCTCTCCGGTGTCTACTCTATATTATAATGCAAGGGAAAACAAGATTAAAACAAACATACAAACAAAAAAAAAACAGTCACGCATCTTAATATGATTCCCCTCCCCCCCATTTAAAATAATGTTTTTATGATAAAATACATAGTAGTTTATATTCAGCAGTTCTGTTTCAGGACTTTGGGGGATTTTGCTGAATGTCACTGCCCTTGGGTCTGTGTTCTCTTTCTCCCATTCCCAAACTGCTGCTGGTCTTCAGCATAAATCTCAGTACCACCCTGAAGACTCCTGCTCTCAGAAGCTACGTAGGATCCTGTCTGCTTAGCCCTGGAATGGGAGATTGCCTGGGAATACTGGATGTTGTAGGCTTTTGGACTCCTGGTATGGTGCTGTACGGTAAGCACTGGACTGATAACCCAAAGATTGGTGGTTAAAATCCACCAACCGTTGCTTGGAAAGCCTGTGCAGGGTTGCTATGAATCAGAACCAACTCAGTGTCACTTAACAACAACAGCATGACTGCAGTGTCAAATGGTAGTTCAGGTTAGCCATCACCAACATTTATCATTACTGAAAACAGTAAGTTTTCTTTTTACTGGTGTCTCTTGTTGATATAGATGCATTTGTTCAGCTCTTTTGTTATTGTATTTAGTGTGTATTCCATTAGGAATGTGCCATTAAACTGTGCTGTAAAGTTACTCAGGATAATTGTGTCATCAACTCATTTCACGTTTGATTTTTAGAAGTTATTTAAAATACTTAATCTTGTTTTAGAATTATGTAAAATGTGGTTCTGAAGCCAAATATACAAAGCAAGGCATATTCAGAGGAGTCTAGCACAGACACATTGTCTTTTTTAACTTGGTAAACTCAGCAAGATGTATTGAGGATGCATGCTCATGTTTGTTTTCTCTTCTTTCAGGACGTGCAAATAGAAATGTATACTTGGTTGTGAAACAGTGTTTTGGTTATTCTGCATCCCCAGACACTTATTAGTAAAGAAATGAGGGCAGATTTAAATGTTGTTTTTTTTTTTTTCAAAAGAGACAAGCAATTGCCATTTCTCTACTATAGCCCTTTGATTGACTTGCTTTTTGGTATAGAAAAGTGTCTCATTGTAAGCTTTATTGTATTCAGTAAGTTGTAATTATTGTGCTTCACTGATAGATGTTCATTACTGAGAGTGAGTCTTGAATGTATAGATAAGATAACCTCACTTCTATCTCTCATCATTTCATCTCTGCTCATTATAGAAGCAGTACAGCTTGACTCTGCTAACTTGTGCTTGAGGTAATGATTTAGATGAGCCTATGCTTGGGTAAATTTTAAAATAGAATGCCTAAGTCTAAATCTGCTGCAAGTATTCAAGCAAGCTGTCTCGCAATGATCATTTTATAAGTAGGTGTAAGTGGTGGTAGGTTTCTTCATTTTATCCAACTTCTCATTGCTGCTGTTCAAAGTCTCATGTTTTCTTTATATAAGTAACACAAACAAATAACAAGGTTTTAGTAATATATGGTATATTTTAAGCTCTACAAAGAAGGAAACATTCTTTTCACGTTGAATATAATGTCATAGAGGATTTAACATCTGTGGATATGATTATGCCAACGATGAGGTTTTTATTTCCTCAAAACTGGAAGGGGTATTAGTTTCTCAGGCTCCAGAGGTGGTAGGAGATGGAGTTGAAGAAAAGGACAAAGTAGGAAAATAATTGGGGTCATTTCCAAATGAATTAGATTGGTGACCATTCATCATAATATACCTGTTTCAGATTTCTATTTGTAACCCAGTTTCTTCTTAATGAAACTGATAGTCAAGGATTTCTCCTGCCCTCAGCCAAAAAAAGTGGAGAAAGGGGCGAATTAGCTCTTCTTTTTAAATGTCTATGCCTTCTGCCCCTCAACAGAACAGTTTAACTTATGTGATTCTCAGGGGGAGGCAAAGGGGAGAAGTTGTTCACCATTGTTTTTGCTTCATGGAGTGACAGAGGAAAGCATCTCATAATAAAGAACCTGTGTCTTTGATCCCCAGCTGTTGAGTGAAAAGCTAGAAAAAAGGAGGAAAGAAAAAGACTTGAAAAATATTTTTTTATAGTATCTGTTTTTGAAGTACCATCCCACTTTTCATGTATTTCTGGAATGTGTATTCATGTAATTTTGGAATGGGTGTTTTGAAGTGCTTGTGAGGTCAGAATTCTACAACAAATGAACGTAGATAAGTTTTGACATCATTCTCCCTCTATGGGACCTATCCTGTTGCCATCACCATTCTCTCTGTTCTGGCACAGTTTCGGCAACAATGTTCAGATCAACCAACGTGCCCTAAGGCAAGCCACATGTGTAATTGAGCCATTATAGCAGGCCATATGTGCAGGGGGAGGAAAGGGCTGTCCATGTCCACTCATTGGGACATCATTAAGTGGAGATGGTAATGAAAGGGTGCTTGGGAATGGGTGTCAACTATGATCACTGCTGGTTTTCCTGGGTCATGGCATTAGTCCTATTCTGATCTTAGCCATTTCACAAATTCTGTGAATAAATGTCCCATTCTCTGTCAAATCTCCTGACTGCCTGGCTTGGTTAGTTTATGAAAGTAAGATAGCAAAGTAGGGACCACGGACAAGATTAAGGGCAGGAGGAGCCAAGCCCAGGGAGTACACAGAGCCATTGCTGTGGAGTCTGTACCGATTCATAGCTACCCTGCAGGACAGAGTAGAACTGCCCCTTGGTGTTTCCAAGGGTGTGATCTTTGCAGAAGCAGACTGATACATCTTTCTCTCTCTGAGTGGCTGGTGGGTTCCAACCACCAACCTCTCCCCTATTATTTCAGTTTGATCCCTTAACCTTCAGAACTGCATTCTCTGGGGTTCAGTGGATAAATTATAAGGTAAAAGTTTAAAGTAGGCAGACCAAAGGAAGATACCCACCATTAAAAGATTGAATAGGCAACAACCAAGGGCACTTATAAGGTGAGGAATGAGGCAGAGTGCTTTATTAAAAGCCAGGGCAGTAGTCAAAAACCGGACACACACTAGAGGCAAGAAAAGTGCTTTAAAGGTTTGTAATTTAGGAATCAGAGCATCCATGTACTCTGAAAAAGAGACCTGTTGGGATTACTGGCCACTGCACGATGACTACCAGCCTCTTCTAGCTTGGAACGTCCCTAAAGGTTCGTCCGAAGGACTGCTCCCAGGTGACAGCAAACAGAATGCAGGACACCTGGCAGCTCACAACTCAGCAGCCGCTGATCTGAATTTATCACTGTTATTTGACGTTCAGTTCGGTTTTTCTCTCTTGAAGGAGTAGTCAGATTTCTTGATTGTGCTCCATACAGTCTTAACCACTTTGTACACAGAGACTTGGGGTTAGGCTGACTACACAGATCGCTAGATCACTGTGATGCAGCATACACCATCGACATGTGGAAGAACTTGAAACCATCTCAAAGTGCCACTTTTGCAGAGATCATTAAGACATATGCCTTTGCTTGAGAAAGTGTTAGTTGAGTTTCAGAAAACCCACTCACCCAAAATTTTTTTTGCAGCTGACTTTTTCTTGCTGCTGAGTAAGTGTATGCTTAATATGTTCATGCATAATTCTTAGCAGTCCCCGGTGTGATTCCCCATCCAAGACTAGTCATAACTTTCAACCTCTTCATTTTTACCTGCAGCACTAGCATTTGGCTGGATTTTAATTTTCATGTCCATTTGTGATCAAGAAACGTTAAAAATAAATAAATAAAAAGGTTGAGCAGAGTTATGTGTTCCTGGCTATGAGTAGAGAAAAATATGCAGCAACCAAAAATCTGCAAACAACCCACATTTGAGGCTCATTTGTAAAAGGGAAGTGTCCTCCTACCCCTCACTCAGCAGCCTCCTGGTGCTAACAGCTCCCATTTAAGCCTCAGCAAAATTGCAGGTTACCACATTTCAGTGTCCTTTCTTGTGGGTCTTGAATAGTTGACACAGAAATCTTGAAATTCATGGGCTCCAAGTGTTTTCTCCCTTTTCTTCCATCCATATGTAGATTTTCTTGGAAAAAATTTAAAACAGTGAATGGTAAACTAGTATTTAGTATCAATTTATTTACAGGAATTTTAGGATTCTAGCATATTTAATATATATAGTCCTTTAAAGAGGCAATTCATGGAGGAGTTAAACAGTAAATGTCTCTGTGTGTGTCTTTCTTGTCAGTTGCTGGTATGGCTTCCCTTGAGATCATCATAAACAGTGACATTTGAGATCTTCCCTTGTTCAAGTTGAGCATGTGTGACAGTTCTGGAGATAAATGTAGCGATGTAATTCTTTAATGTCTTGGTCATATGAAAATTAATTTTCCTTGATTCATTTGAACTGTGCATAATTTTTCCTCTTTATAAATTTGATAAACGATGGAATAGAGCTGTTGTCATAAGTTAGCCCTGGTGGCACAGTGATTAAAGCACTCACCTACTAACTGAAAGGTGAGTGGGTAGCCACTATAAGGACTGCATGGGAGAAGATGTGGCAGTTGGCTACCATAGACATTTAGAGCCTCGGAAACCCTCTGTCCTAGGGGTTACTGTGAGTTGAAATAGACTTGCTGGCAGTGTGTTAAGAGTTGTCCTGTGTTGGGACATATACCTTCTGTCATCTATGCTTACTTCTACTGTCATACAACTGCATAAGTTGTGTTGTTGTTTAGTGCTGTTTAGTCAGTTCCGATCCATAGCGACCCTGTATAGGGTTTCCAAGGAGCAGCTGGTAAGCTGAAACCACCAACCTTGCAGTTCAAACAGCTCTGCAACCTGGTGCATTAATCCACAGTGCCACACCAGGACTCCGTAAGTTGTTGTTGTTGTTAAGTGCTGTTGAGTGGTTCCAACCCACAGTGACCCTGTATAGGGTTTCCAAGGAGTGACTGGTGAGCTTGAACCACCAACCTTGTAGTTCAAATGGCTTTGTAGTATGGCACGTTAACACACAGCGCCACACCAGGACTCCACTCCATAAGTTGTTGTTGTTGGGTACCAACCCATAGCGACCTTATGCACAGCAGAACGAAACACTGCCTGAGCCTGGGCCAACCTCACTACTATTGCCACACTTGAGTCCTTCAAAGCTGCCACTTGGCCATTCCAACTTGTTAGGGGTCTTCCTCCTTTTCTTTGACCCTCTATCTTACCAAACAGGGTATCCTTCTCCAGAGACTGGTCCCTCCTGACAATATGTCCAAAGTATGAGAGACGAAGTTTGGCCATCTTGGCCTCCAAGGAGCACTCTGGTTGCACTTCTTCCAAAATGGATCTAATGGTTCTTTTGGCAGCCCATGCATGGCACTTTTAATATTCTCCTCCAACACTATAACTCAAAAGCATCGATTCTTCTACGGTCTTCCTTATTCACTATCCGGTTTTCGCATGCATATGAGATTATTGAAAAACCATGGATTGAGTGGAAAAACTAATTAGGACAGCAGAAGGGATAGCAAATATGAGATTGAAGAAAGGACATTGGAGCTTGCACTGGCAACTTCTGGAAACCAATTTGAAAAAAGATGAAGATGAAGACTAGATTTCAGGAAGTTAAAGAGGAATTATGGTAGAGAAGAAATAAGAGCAAAGAATATGAATCACATATTCAAGATAGATACAGATATTGATATATGACATATATATGA
>NW_006408596.1:12117650-12147777 GCF_000296735.1 Chrysochloris asiatica
GCCTCACTTTCTTGAAAGATTTAAATTTTATTCCATCAATTCCTGGCGCCTTGTTCTTTGCCAATTCCTTCAATGCACCTTGGACTTCCTCCTTCAGTATCATTGGCTCTTGATCATATGCTACCTCTTGAAAAAGTTGAACATTAGCTATTTCCTTTTGGTACAGTGACTGTTGTGTATTCCTTCCAGCTTCTCTGGATCCTTTCTGCATCATTCAGTAATTTGGCCAGAGAATTTTTCAGTAATGAAAGTCGAGGTCTGAAATTTTTCTTCAGTTCCCCCAGCTTGAGAAACACTGAGTATGTTCTTCCTTTTTGTTTTTCTGATTCCAGATTTTTGCACATTTCGTTGTAATATTTGGCATTTTATCTTCTCCAGCTGATCTTTGAAATTTTCTGTTCAGCTCTTGTACCTCCTCATTTCTTCTATTTGCTTTAGCATCTCTATGCTGGAGAGCAAGTTTCATTGGCTCTTCTGACATCCATTTTGATCTTTTCTTTCTTTTTTGTCTGCTTAATGACTTTTTGCCTTCTTCCTGCATGATCTTCTTGATATCATCCCACAACTCTTCTGGTCTTCAGTCTTTAGTGTTTATCAAATCTGTTCTTCAGGTGATCTCTAAATTCAGGTGGGTTATATTTAAGGTCATATTTTGGTTCTCGTGGACTTGTTTGCATTTTCTTCAGCTTCAGTTTGAATTTGCATATGAGTAATTGATGGTCTGTTCCAGTCTTCCCCTGGCCTTGTTTTGACTGATGATACGGAACTTTTCCATCGTCTCTTTCTGCAGATGTAGTCAATTTGATTTTTATGTATTTCATCTGGTGAGGTCCATGTGTATAGTTGTCTCTTACGCTGTCTAAAGAAGGTATTTGAAATAACAAAACAATGATTTTGCAGAATTCTATCATGCGTTCCCCAGCATCATTTCAATCACCAAGGTCGTAATTTCCAGCTACTGATCCTTCCTCTTTGCTCCCAACCTGTGCATTCCAATCACCACTGACGATCAATACATGTTGATCCCATGTTTGATCCCATGTTTGATCAATTTCAGATTAAAGAAGTTGGTAGAATTCTTCTATTTAATCATCACTGGCTTTAGTGGTTGGTGAATAAATTTGAATAATAACGGTGTTAACTGGTGTTCCCTGTAGGAGCATGAATATTATCCTATCACAGAAAGTGTTGTGCCTCATGACTGATCTTGATATGTTCTTTTTGACAATGAATGCAACACCATTCCTCTTCAGTTTTTCATATCTGGCATAATAAACCATGTGGTCATCAAATTCAAAATGGGCAATACCAGTCCATTTCAGCCAACTAATGCCTAAGATATCGATGCTTATGCATTCCATTTCATTTTTGACGACTTCTAATTTTCCCAGATTCATACTCTGTGCATTCTATGTTCCGATTTTCAATAGATGTTTACAGCTATTTCTCTCCATTTTGAGTTGTGCCCCATCAGCAAATGAAGGTCCCACGGGCTTTTTTCCCCACCGGCTTTACTCCATTCACGTCATTACAGTCAACTCTACTTTGAGGAGGCAGCTCTTCCCCAGTTGCATTTTGAGTGCCTTCCACCCTGAGGGGCTCATTTTCTGGCACTATATCTGACAGTGTTTCTCTGCTCTTCATAAGGTTTTCAGTGACTAAATATAAGGAAGTAGTTCGTCACTCCTTTCTCCTAGTCTGTATTCGTCTGGAAGCTCATCTGAAGCCTGTCCACCATCGGTGACTCTGCTGGCATTTAAAATACTGGTGGCATAGCTTTCAGAAACAACAGCAACTCACAAGCCACCACCGTATGACATACTGACAGTCGAGTGGTGGAGTCCATAAGTTAGGAGTATATAATTTGGTAGGACCTGTGGGTGGTGCAGTCCGCTAACATGCTCAAGTGCTAAACAAAAAAAAAAAAGGTGGAGGTTGGAGTCCTTTCAGATGTTCCTCAGAAGAAAGCCCTGACAACCTGTTTGAAAAAAGTTAGCCATTGAACACTCTATGAAGTACAGTTCTACTTTGATACACAGTGGCATCATTTAGTAACCTGAATTAAATTTTCTGCCTGTAATCCAAACCTACTGCCATCGAGTTAATTCTGACGCATAACTATCTATGCAGGGTTTCCAAGGCTATAAATCCTTACTGGAGCAGAAAGTCTTATTTTCTTCAGGAGAGCAGCTTATGGATTTGAACAGGTGACCTTGTGATTAGTAGTCAGTCGTTTAACCCACTGTGCCACCAAGGGCTCCTTGAAAGTAAGCACCCTTGTTGATACCCCTCCAGGATATGCTGTTGAGCTACACATACAGATTACATCACTTTTAGTACTGCATTTGAAAAATGTATTTATCTATGTTTAATACTTTTCAGCTGTATGTTTGAAAATTCTTGATGCAGAAGGATAATTTTTTAGTTTTTAAAATTATAAGCATTTTGTTGAGGGAATCCAGTCTAAATCTTCTGGTCGAATGAAATTAAACTTGTGTTTATAAAATAGTTAAGTACCAAGAGCTTAAGCTCCCTGTCCCCTTCTTGACTTTTGCTGCCCAGTGCTTTAACGTGTCTGGAGTTTTCAAGTTATAAAAAATTCCTTTTCATTGTTTTGTTTTAGACTTTGTGTTTGTTAGCTGGCTTGATGCTGTAGTTACTGGAAGTTAAGTTACTTCTTCCTCCCCCATCCTTTCATCATTGTCTGTTATTTATTGGGGATGGAAATTCATAACATACTTTTGTGCTGTAATAATTCACAGTTCAGTTGAGTCTTCAACCAGTAATGTCAGATCTTTCAAATACCTGGCATGTTTAACTTTTATTTTTGTCAGTTCTGAGCTAGTGAGTTGATGGGTTTTTATAAGAGTTTTAACATCTGCTGCAGAAATGCATTTTTCCCCCCATTTTTAAAATTGTGTGTTATTTATAAAGGAGTCCTGATAACACACTGTAGGATAAATGCTGGGCTGCTAACCTCAAGGTCAGTAGTTCAAACCCACCAGCTGCTCAGAAATCATATACCTCTTGTTGTTATGTGACGTCGAGTCAGTTCCAACTCATAGCAACCTTGTATAGAGTTTCCAAGGAGCAACTGGTGGGTCTAGGGCTCCTTTTAATTGTGTTAAAGAAACTTTTAATGGACTTTTACTTGTAGCACCATAGTGGAAAATAATGCCAAGTATTGTTGTCTTGCAGTATTTAATAGATGTAGTCTGTTAGACTTAACTACACAGGCTAAGAGGGACTGAGAAAAAAGGCCTGGTGATCGCTCTTGAAAATCAGCCAATGAAAACCCTATTGATCCATGGCCCAATCCCTGACCAATTATGGGAATGATGCACAAATGAGCAGGCTTCTGCTGTGCATGGAGCTGACTTTACAGCCAGCAGTGGTAGCATCCTTGTGTTGCAAAGCAAGTTTCTGTAAAACAAATCGCACTTTACTGTTATATCGCAAACTTACGGAATGTCCAAGCTTTAAAGACTATTTTCTGCATCATTTGCAACCATTTTATAAGCAGAACCTATTTGGAAAACCAAGTTTTACATGGAACTCTAAAATATGAAACAGTAAACTCTAGAACCACTCCTACTTTGAAGATGTTGTGAAGACTTTTGCCCTGAGGCTCTGAACCACTTTCACAGAACTCAAGCTTTCAAAGGAATACCGTTTAAAGATCACCGATTTAGACCAGGTCCCCTTTTCTCCAGGTGGGGAAACTCATACTAAGAGGTCCTTTGTAGATTTCTGTGAATGGTGGTGTGGTGGTGGTTATGTGCCATGGAGTCGAGTCGGTTCCCATGAAGTAAATGGAAATGTCTTAGTATCAGTTTACTGTACTTAACATTGGTCTTGGCACGATTAGTAGTGCTTTTGTAAAGATTTATAATTTCAGTTTTTTTCATCTTTCTTTTGCAGGATGTTCTTGTATTTTTGAAGCGCCTCTAACACAGCATTTACTCCTGAAACCTTTGTGAGAAGGAACCCTTCCTTTTCCTGAGTCATTAAAATAGACTTATGGAGGAGGTCTCAAGTCAATCTCTAGGGGAAGATGTTGACCGTGAAGGCCCCCAGGAGGCTGGAATGGGACTGAGGTGTGGTGGTTGTCATGGGTTTAGTGGGTTGAGAACAGCTGCAGGCAATTTAGAGGATAGAGCCCAAGGTACAAAGAGAAGTCACACATTGTGTTAGTGGCAGAGTAGGGTTGTAACCCTAATCTTAATAGGACTGTGTGCCGCTCCATTGCCTTGAACTGGTTGGTGGATAGCAATCATATTTAAAAACATGGTATTTGAGAAGGTGGAGTGTTACAGTACTCTAGTGGGTGGCATTTCATCCTTAAATTCAAGACTTGTTGTTGTTAAGTGTTGTCGAGTCGGTTCTGACTCATAGCTACCCTGTATGTAGTTTCCAAGGAGCAGCTGGTAGGCTTGAACTTAGGATTCTGTATATTAGTGTTTTTCTTGATTGTTTAAAAAAATATTAAACTCTGTAAAATGATTCTCCTTTGAATGAAGGGTTGAAGGGTACTCAAATCTGCCAAAATCATTATCAAGCTTCTTTAGTAATTTATTTTCTTGAAATTGAAATGAAACTTTGTGACAGCCGTACTGAATGTGGATTTCAGAGCCATCATAATGCTTCTTGCCTCTGCAGATTTTGAATTGATCTGAGTTTGGCAGTGAATTATGCATGTGTTATTTCAGGAATTTTGCACATGCCCTGCTTTAAACCACTGATTATTTTTGTAAAGTGCTGTTGTGTGGATTTGGCTCATTCCATTGATGCCGAGCTCCTCAGATGGCTATATTGTCTTCTAAGAATGTGACTTGAATTGATTAAATGGCATAGGCAACAACATCTGTTTTGTAAAGCTAGTTTAGCTTCATAAAACTTTAAATTTTAAAATTTGCAGCTTACAAATAGAATAAAGTATATTTTTTGAATGCTGCAAAAGGTTTTCATTGATTTTTGATGATAGCTTCTTTTAACCTTATTTTTAACATTGTTATTATACCTCATTTTTTTATATTGTTCATTTTCACGGAAAATTAACATTAGGAATGTTGGAAGCTTTAAGTTTTTTGATGAGTGTTGCTCAACTTTTTTCAGTCATTAATCTACTTGAAGGAGCTCTGGTAGCGTAGTGGTTACGAATCGGGCTGCGAACCTCAAGGTCAGCGGTTCATAACTACCAGCTGCTCCATGGGAGAAAGGTGAGGCGTTCTGCTCCCTTAAAGAATAACAGCCTCGGAAACCCTGTGCAGGGTCGCTATGAGTCGGAACTGACTCCACGGCACATAACAACAACAATCTACTTGAGAATCTTCAGAGAGATGTGGGTGGTCTGCTAGAGACGGCACCTATGCACAAAAAACCCAGACCCATTGCCACCAAGTTGATGTCAACTAATCGGTCTTACAGGACTGAGCAGAATTGTCCCATATGGAAGCTAACTGCTGCATCTTCCTCCTGCTGAGCAGCTGGTGGGTTCCAACTACTGACTTTTTGGTTAGCAGCAGAGCGCTTAGCCACTGTGCCACCAGGGCTCTTTGTATCTATGTACCACTCCCGAAAGCTCTGCAGTTAAGAGTGGGGACAATGCTTTCATTCTACTGTCTCTTGAACAATCATTGTTTCACATAATATGTTTTTATATATTTATAATGTATATATTTATAAATATATTTCACATATATCTAATGATAACTATTGTAATATTGCTTATGACTGCACAAAAGGTATCTTTCTTTATATAAAGCTTTTGTTTTTATAGAATATTTATTGGATCACTTTTAAAAATGAAGAAATATTTTTATTTGATCTACAGTTTTATTTTCTTTGTGTCTGTTTTTATTTCTTTTCTTCATTCTTAAAAATTTTTAGTCAAGGAAACATATCCATAATATGGTTATTTGTGATTGCAGCTCTTATTTGGATACATTAGTGTCCAGCATTTGCCCAGTATAGTCTGTGGTATTAAAATAAACATCTGTTTATTTGATTTGCTCTCGTAAAGATTCTTTCCTCTATGTGTTCTGTACATAATGGTATTTTCAATTTGGGATATGTGGTGCTTTAGGATAAGCACTGACTGCTAACCATAACAGCTCTTGGAAATCCTGTACAGGGTCAGTAGGATTTGGAACCGACTGGACAGCACACAACAACCACAAAAACAAAAAAAGTACTCGAAAGAAAATTGAGCTAGAGATAATTACTACTTTCAGACTGTAGAGGCTTGTCGATCAAACTGTGATGTTAGTTCAACCTCAAAGTACAAGCCCATTTGGATACATTTTTTTCCTTTAAAAAAGTTAGCAACAACATAATCCTCACACCTGCTATGTGACTGGGTCTTTTATTATGTTCTCTTGCACTGAATCTTGTCCTTTGTTTGACAGTTTTTTACTTGCTGATTAATACTCTGCAATTTCACTAGTTATGTCTAGTCATTTAAAGCAAATCAGGTTTGCGGATTAGACTGTTGAGATCCAGTGCAGATACTGCTTTCCAAATGTGCTTCCTTTCTGCTTAGTTATGTTGTCTTGAGAGTTCGCGCCCTTGACCACTTGCTGGGTTAGCGGCACCTTGAGAAGGGCTGCATATGTCCAGGGTCTTCTGTTGTGAAACCTGTGGGAGCCTTTGTTATTCCACGTCTTGAAGTCTTCTGCCTTTGACAGGGTGCAGTCTTTCTTAACACTTTTTCTTGCTCATTTTAATGGAAAATGCTTGCCATTTTCCTTCTCTGTCATGTTGCCGCCTTACCTAGGTTCCAGCATTCACAGGCTTTACTGGATTAATGGACTTGTGGTGTGGCAGCATTGGACTGCGAAACCATAAGGTCGGCAGTTCAAACTCACTAGCTGCTCCTCGGAAACCCTACACAGGGTGGTCACTGTGAGTTGAAACAACTTGATGGCTCTTAACAACAAGATTAACACTGTTTAGTGACAGTGCCTGTTAAGTAATTCAGTAGTAGTTGAACAATTGCTAGTAGAATGGTTTCCTAAGAGTTTAACAGTTTCCACCTGGCAGGAAGGATTATTTTTCCTTTACCTGTTTCTCTTGATGTTTCCCAAAAATTTGAACTACAATTGGTGTATTACTAATATGTGTGATAATTCACTGTGAATATAACTAATGTCCTGGCTTAACCATATTTATGTATTGTGTTATGAAGAAGGTGACTTCAGGCTACTAAAATGTTAACATGTAAAGTAAAAAAGTATGGTGGGAATCTTGAATGACTGTCATGTGGCAATTTTTCCTGGTCAAAGAAGAAAATGAGAAACTAAAAAAAGAAAGAGGGCTGGCATTACTTTATCAAATAAATTTAGTCACATATGATTTTTTTTGGTAGGCTACTCACAGCATTTGTTTTTCCTTTTGTGTTTTCAATCCTGATGAAGTATTTTGGTTCTCTGCTGAATTCATCTACATTTATTATTTAGAAAACATAATCTAGAATAGACAAAGTGTCTGGTTATTTTCTTAAGAAAACATTTTTCCTTCTTAATTAATACCTTTTACTGTATAAAAGTATCAGTTTTAGTTGATTCTCTTCCTAGTTATTAGAAATATGCTTATCAGGGTAGATAACATTTCTTTATTGTAGTGGCAGATGAAGGTGAGTAGTTTTGATAATGAACGAAAATATTCTTTTCTCCTGGTACAGAGTGGGCTTTTAAGAGGCAGTGTTTAATAGATAAGTCTTGGCCTTAAATTTTAACGACTTTTTAACTAAATGGGAACTATTTTTCTTTAAGTGTTTTAAGGCAATCAGTACTAATGTTTTTATGCTTACTAAGTAGAAATTTAAGCATTAGTTGGGAGTATTTTCTTGTAGATGGAGAATGTTTCAAAGTCAAATGATAAATTCCTGCAAACCTCAAGAGGGATACGATTTGGTACTTCTAAATAAGGTCTGAGGGTTTTTTCCAGATGAGGATACTGCGTGCTGTAGGAAGCAATTTGATGTCCAAATAAAGTGTGCAGAAACAAAGCCTGTATCACTTTCGGGTAAACTCTTCTGGATTTTCTTAAGCAGACAAGGCTGAGATTATGCTTGCAAAGTCTATTAAAGTCAAAACTTGTTAAGTTGTATAGAGTAAAGCTTGTATCAAAGGGCCAGCCAGCTCCTGTAAAAGTTGCTATCAGATGGAAGAGATGAAAGGAGAGAATCATGGAGGTGGCCCAATCCGATCCTCATAACAGAGAAGAATCAATAAAGGTCACTATTTTCCCTGAATGGGTCAGATAGTAACGTATACCTATAGTGTCAAAACAGGGTTTCAAGCTTCAGAAACACACATTTTAGTGGTTCCTTGGGGCACTCGTTAAGGGCCATTGAGTAGCTTCTGACCCATAAGGACTCCATGTACAGCAGAACAGAACACTGCCTGGGTGTTTCACCATCCTCACAGTCGCTGCTTTCTTCGAGCCCATTGTGCTGCCACCATGTCAACCCATCTTGTTGAGTTGAGGGTCTTCCTTTTTTTCACTTATCTTCTACTTGGAAAGCATGATGGTCCTTCTCCAGGGCATGGTCTCTCCTGATGACATGTCCAGAGTATGTGAGTATATGAGATAAAGTCTTGCCATTCTCACCTGTGGAATTCGTTTAAGAGAGGCAGTAGGAGACATGGACTTTGTATTACTGTACTCTTAGACTAGGAGCCTTAGACTCAGATGTTCCTTAGCACCAACATATTTTCCACATGGACAGTTGTAATTTCTTGTACTCCTTTTCTCCGTTCAGTTTTGACTACCTATCAGACCCTGACTGTGCGGAGGGCCAGGGGTGAGAGCCAACACTCTTATAGGGGCTCTGAGTCCAGGGGAATGGAGGGTGGTGCTGGAA
Organism: Chrysochloris asiatica; assembly: GCF_000296735.1. Lineage (NCBI taxonomy): Eukaryota > Metazoa > Chordata > Mammalia > Afrosoricida > Chrysochloridae > Chrysochloris > Chrysochloris asiatica. Next base: position 12,126,517 of record NW_006408596.1, read on the forward strand.
ACAGCCTGATGGACACACTACAACATAGCAAATTAAAGGCAGCACTAGCTTATGTTGATGCAACATGCCCCCTCGACCCCATGAGTAGAGTGGTCAAACGTGTCTCCTGAGGAAGAAGCAGGCATAAGTAAGTATTTGTGTTAGAATTTTCTTGGCTATTGATGACAACTTTTCAAAAAGAGGTGAAACTGTACCTTTAAGGATGAGTAAGATTTCACTAGGAAGGGAAGAGAGAAAAGGTATTCATTCAAGTCAGACAACATAATGTGGGAAAGGAAAGATTTTATTTTTTTTTGAGGGGGGAGGGTTGCATATGATACGTACAGGAAGATTTATATAGATATACATATAGATATAAAATACTCTTGGGTCACTTGAAGATAGAATTTTGTATCAGCAAGGAAGAAGAAAGACCATGTTATGCTAAAAGATCAATGACATATTTTATATTGTAGTTCTCTAATACTATTTTTTTATAGTAAGTATAGAATTTATTGCATTCTCTATGTGTAAGAAGACAAAGTTACAAATAACAGGTCTTATTTTGGTCATTTGTCACATGTAAATAAACACTATTGATTTTTCTTACAAATAATTAGTCTGTGATTTCGTAGGCATTTTCCAAGTAAGTGTTCCCTTATTGTAAAAAAAAATTCTTTTCAAAGGGGGGGGTGCCTTTTATATAAAAATTATTTTGAACAGTGTATAAAAGTATGGATTGCTGGGTGGCACATGCCACTGAAAAATGTTCTGATCCTTGATTGTCAAATAAAAATGTATTGCTTTCTAATTTTCCAGATTTTAACTAGCAGCTGCTTTTGTAGTTCCCATTCTTGCTCCAGAAGAACGTCTTCCTGATGAAAATAGAGTAGTTCTTGTGTTAAATGATTGAAGAACAGACAAAAGAGATAAAGCAGAGAATGGAGACAGAGTTCCTTATGGCACTGAGCCAGGGGTCTCCTGACATGTACAGATAACTGTGGAAAGTGCATGGTGTGTTGTTTTACTATCAGATAACTTTGAACTATGCTCGTTAGTAAACCCAGCCTCTCTGCTATGTACTGCTATGCACTCCATTTTAGCTGTTAGACTGCAGGTCTGTGCTGTATTTCCACCCACTGGAAGTTGGTGGAATTTAATGGATCATGTGGGTGGAGATTAGACTAAAGTGAATATGTTGTTTATCACCTGCAAAAAATATACTTTGTCTTGACAGGTACACTGAGTTTATGTTCTGTTTATATAGTTTGTGTTCCAGACTTTGTGTTATTATCCAACCTACTTCATCTTGGAAAGATTCCTATTGATTCACATTGCCATCTAAATAAATGACTAATGAGAGTGATTGTATGTAACCTTTGAAGCCATAGCTGCACGATACTCAAATGAATGCACTTTTATTAATCCCCCAGACACACAAAACTTTTAACCAGTTTTGTGTTAACAAATTGCATTAAGATTCCAATTCTGAAGTTTTTAAAATATAGCTAGGTGAGTCACTAAAATGGAAGTGAAAACTTCAAAATGTAAATATAGCGTAAATTATCAACACTCTTGATTTTTCTGATCTCTTAAAATTTAGAGGAAAAGTTAATAGGTATTTTTGTTTGAAAAATTAGTCTGTTACACTGGTTTTGCTTTCAATGTCTACACAATTGGGCTTCACAAAGTTCATGTACAAGTTCTGTTATCTTTCAATTCTACTTATGCATGAGCTTGTGGAAACCTCCTTGTATTTGGTTTTAGTTATCCAGAATTTTTATTCTTAGCAGGAAATCTTACTGTTCAGTCCTGTACTTAAACTTTGACCTCTTTTCTCTAACCATACATCTAGCACCATAGTTTAGAAAAGAAAAGCGTTCTTTCCTTTTATACCTCATTTTTGTGGGTCTGCACATTGTTCATTTGAGGACTTTTGAGCTGCAGCTGGAAGCTGGGCCAATCAGGCTTGCTCCTTACATGGTAGCTCTACATTCATTTTTACTCCGTGGTGGTGGTCTAGAGTTACGCTTAGGCTTTCCAAAGATTGGTCCTCCTGAGAGAGATCACTTAAAAAACAAAGAAACTTTTTAATCGATTATTTTTCATTTCTATTTCTATTTCTGCTTTAACATTTTTTCCTTTTATAAAAAATGGTTTAATTTTCTTTCTTGAGTTTATCTTTTGTTGTTGCTAAGTGTTTTTGAGTCAGTTCTGACTCATAGTGCCCCTGTATAGGCTTTCTGAGGAGTGGCTGGTGGGTTTGAACTGCCAACCTTACTGTTCTCAGTCCATTGCTGATCCACAGTGCCACACCAGGAGTCCTGTTTAACATGCTTATTTTCTGAAGTGGTTTCCTGTTTTGGTTGCTGTTTTTGTAGACGTGTCTTATTCCTTGTTATCATGTGCTGTGATACAGTTGAACTGGCACGGCTGCCCACTTCCCACAGTCGCATCTGACCTGGTGGTTTTGTGGGTGCTCCTAACTGACTGTCTCCTATTGACAACCTCCGTACAAAGCCAGATCTTAGAGTGACCACTCGGGGCTCTTGGAGGTTAAGTTGTTTTGTTGTATCTTCTCCAGGCCTTTTATAACCACATTTCCGCTCATACAGCTTCAGTGTGCCCCCTGACCTGTGGGCAGCTGTTGCAGCACTTCTTAGCCCACCCTCTGGTGGATCTCCTGGAGGTTTTTGTTGCTGCTTCCCCAAGGTCTGTGGGCTAGGTCTGCACCACGATCCTTCTGAAGGCCCAGCAAGCAGGCCTGTTGCTCCGCTCCGCAGCTCCTATTTCTCTTCTCTCTGTTTCAGGAACAGTTTGTTGAAGCGTGACCAGGTCTTTGAAGTTTCTCTAAGTGTGGTTGCTGTAGGATAAGCACTAGACTGCTATCTGCAAGTTCAATACTTCAAACCCACCAGCCAGTCCATGGGAGGAAGAGGAAGGTTGTTTGCTCATAGGACAATTTAGAATCTCAGAAACACTCTATCGGGTCACTGTGAATTGGAATCAGCTTGATGACGATGGGTTTTTAGTACCCGTGTAGTTTGTTGTTGTCGTTAAGTACTATCTAGTTGATTCCAACTCAATAGTGACCCTGTATAGGGTTTGCAAGGAGCAACCGATAAGTTTGAGCTGCTGGCCCTGTACTGGTTTTGCACAAAAAACTATGGACTGAGAGGTCCTCAAGGTTGGCAGTTCAGACCCACTTGCTACTCCTCAGAAACTCTATATAGTAGCTCTATGAGTCAGAACCAACTAGATGGCACTTAACAACACATTTTTTTTCTTAAATATTTTTATATTTTATAGGGCTTGTAAAAATTTTACCCTTATGCAGCTCAGTCAAAAATTGTTTTGCTTTATGTTTTTGAAGTACTTGTTAATGTGCTGAAGGAGAATTTGATTTAGGGGTATTACAGTAGTCCTGCAGGGCTTTCACTGTTCTTGTAGTGGTTCAGGAAATGCCCTGTACTTAAAAATTAGGGCATCAAGGTATTCCTTTTTTTTTTTGAGGTATTCTATTTTTTAAAAAAAACAATTAAGTTATTATCCTTCCTTTCCCTTCCCTCTTCTTTTCCCCTCCCCTTCTGTCTTCTCCTCCCATGTGTCTTTCCTTTAATTCCCCTCCTTTCCTCACTTACACCTACCTCTTTAAAATGGTAGCATGGACAAAAGTCTGATTTAGTATTGTTCGTTAGACTCTGGTTGTTTGAAGTTTTACACAGTAAAATCTGTGAAAGCCAGAACCTGTGTAGGGCAGAAACCTGTCAGAAGGAAAAAAAAAACTCAGGTATTTTCCACTCAACTGTGGCAGTGCAGGATAATGTGCTTGGACTGCAAAGTCAGCGATTCAAACCCTATAGCTGCTCCTCAAACCCGGTATACAGGGCTGCTATGGGTCTGACCCAATTCGATGGCTCTTAAAGCTAACAAAACCGAGCCATAGAAAAGTAAGACTGTGCCCTGTCCAAAGTGAACTACTTGGCAGACCCTGAAAAACAAGGCGGTCTTGTCACATTTGGACTCTCACAGGTTGGAAGGCAAGAGCATTAATTGAAGTTTTTTATTAATGATATTGGATTATGCTAAATGTCTCTGGTAGTGTAGTGATTACGAATCGGACTGCAAACCACAAGGTCAGCAGTTCGAAACTACCAGCTGTTCCGCGGGAGAAAGGTGAGGCTTTCTGCTCCCGTGAGGATTTATAACCTGGGAAACCCTGTACAGGGTCGCTATGAGTCGGAACCGACTCCACGGCACATAACAACAACAACAACAACAACAACAACAATGTCTTTTTGCTAATCATACAAAGTAATCGTTTTAACCTTTCAATAGTCTCTCATTTGCGTATACTGTAAAAGGTTTTTATGAGACCACTTGTCAAATGATCGGTGTTTTTATGAATTGCAGTTTTCCTTTGGACTCCAGACAGTTCCAGATTGGCACTTAACACCATTTCCCCATGATTTCCTTTTCCTGGGGAGTAGGCCTGTGTGATTGTTAAGGTTTTATGTCAACTTGACTGCACCAGGATCCTCAGTGATCTGGTAGTGAAGATGTACTCATTTCCCATGACCAGATCAAACATAACATCATCACCTCTATGGTGAGATCGCCTTTGAACACACAAGTGACAGGAAGTTTCTTTGGGGCCGTGGCTTGCTTCCAATGTATTGGACACTCATGCAAAGATTGTCTGCTTTCTGCTGGGTTTGGATCCTTCATGTGCATCTGACAAATGGACTTGCACTTTCCCACCTTTATAGCTGTGTGTGCTGCTGTAGGATAAGCATTGGACTGCTAGCCGTTAAGCGCCATAATTTCAGACCCACTGGCCATTCCTTGGAAACCAAATACAGGGTCACTATGAGTTGGAATTGACTCGGCTGCACTTAACAAAAATTGTGTGAGCCATTTCCTTGATATAAACTTTTCCTGATATATGCACATTACATGTTTTCTGTTTTAAAAGCAAAATGATTTTGCTTTTTTAGAAACCCAGCCTAAGACGTGTGTTTGTTCTTTCCTTTTTTCCCTTTCCTTTTGGAGATGCTAATATTAGAGGGTCCCTGGGTGGTACAACTGGTTTCTGTTGGGCTGTGAACCTGAAGGTGGTTGGTGGCTTGAACCCACACAGCAGCACTGTAGGAGAAAGGTCTGGCGATCTGATCTGCCTTTGTATAGATCACAGCCAAGGAAACCTTAGGGAGAAATTTTCTCTGTCACATGGCATCAGTGATGAGTCAGAAACTACTGCATGGCAGTGGGCTTTGAGTACTGTGAAATGGATTGCAGTGAAACTGTGAGAGCTGAAACTTGGCAGGCCTGCCTTGTTTTTTCCCATCTTGTACACATTCCGCCTTTGACAGGTGCAGTCTTACCGCTTATCTATATCCTAGTTCAGGAGAAAACTGTGGTGTTTTTCTTCAAAGACAGGTTTCCACTTTACACAGGCTCTTGCTTGCCTAGGTTGTACTGTGTTAGGAATTTGAAACTGTTACCTTTCTTTTTTATGTATTAGCTATTGGGTGAAGGACGGTAGCTTTTTCTCGAGAGTTCCAGTTTATACTTGAGATTTTTTATTTTGTAGAACTATTGAAAATTTGATGATTGCATTTCAATTGGAGTCCAATTGGAGTCCAAGTCAGCAGTTCAAATCACACCATCTGTTCCTTGGAAACTTGACACAGGGTTGTTATGAGTTGGAACTGACTTGATGGCATATAACAACAACAACATTTCAATTGATATTTGTCCTTATTTAAGTTTAAAGTTTAGAAATTTGGGTTTTATTGCGCTGACAATACTCCGGTTACCAAAAAAATAAAAAAAATAAAATTGATTAAAATTACTGTAATACTATCATTTAGTAGATAATATTGAAATTGTATTATTAAATATTAAAATAAAAATATCTACTCATTTATATTTTTTAAGCTTTGAAATATGGAAATATTAGTGTTTAAATTCCCTTAAATTGTTTTTATCGTTGTCTGGGAAATGGAAGCATCTTGAATACTTCAACTTCCCCCTAAGAGTAGGTTTGTAGCACCCGTTTAACACTTTGACAGATGCATTTATATCCCCCAAATAATGAAACTTAAAAACAGTTTTGCATGCCTAGGAGAAGTCCTGTAGGTCATAGAGGCTAAAGCCTTACTATTAATGGTGTATTCTATTAAGTAAGATTTTATTCTTCTCTTTTTAAGTGTGTTTAAGTTGAGATTCACTATTAACTTTCATATTGGTCTTCTCAATTGTATTAACTTCTTAATGAAGCTTGCTAGCACTCTCATTTTTGGTATTTTGGAATAGTAGTAATTTATTTCCTATTGGATTCATTATTGATAGACTGTTCAGAACAAGGCCCTTTGGTGATGGAGGTTTCTGTTGCCTCATTTCTGACTCATGGTGAGCTAATGTTTGTATAGTAAAGCTGCTTCATAGCGTTCTCAAGACCTTTCAGAAGCACAACCCCAGGCTTGTCTTCCAAGTGCTCCTGGGCACCTTACTTTGTTAAATGCCCAGTGACTCCAAAACACTATGATGCTTTTTTGCTGGAGGGAAAATGGAGGTATGCCCTCTATAACTTTGATGGGGGTTCTGTTATGTACAGAGACCTTCAAAAAGGTGTGGAAAAATTCCATTATCTTTTAATTCCATTTTTCAGTGAACTTTTTGAAGTCCCCTTATATTACTAATAATCATTTTGAATTGTTAAGTACGGTCATGGAAGGTTCCTAATCTTAGTGTGACCCTGTAGAAGGTTTCTGAGGTTGTAAATCTTTATGGAAGTAGAAAGTCTCATTTTTCTCCTGCCAAGTGACTTGTGGACTTGAAGGTTAGAAGTCCAGTGCTTATCCTACAGAACCACTCTGATCCATCATTTTAAGCAGATGATCAAAACTTTCCTAAGAATAACACCCCCAATGTAAAAATGACTGTAGAAAAGTAGTTTTTGTAGAGCCTAATTTTGTTACTTTGTGTTTTTTTGCTTTCTGTTTTGATTTGGTCAGTGGTTCATCAGTGTTACTAACCTTTCAAATATCTAGGTGGCTGTCTTCATGGAGCACAGTTTTATTTTTCATTTATGTCTGCACTTCTGCTGTTTCCTTTTCCTTCCTTTTTTCTCTTTCAGGTTAAGCAGATAGAAAGCTTCATTACATTTCTTTTTAAAGCAAAAATAAATAAGTATTGTTGGATGCTGCTGAATTGATTTTTTTGATTCTTAGCAACCCCATGTGACAGAGTAGAACGGGTACGTACGGTTTTTGAGGCTTTAATATTTATGGATGGAGCCCTGGTGATGCAGTGCTTAAACTCACAGCTGCTAAGTGAAAGGTTAGTGATTCAAACCCACTAGTTACTTTGCAGGAGAAAGACATGGCTGCTTTCTTCCATAAAGACTTACAGACGATATGGGACAGTTCTCCTCTGTCCTATGGATATTCATGAGTTCAAATTGACTTAGGTGGCAGTGGGTTTTGGATAATCTTTATGGAGCAGATCACCAGCTCTTTCCCCTGCAAAGCCACTGGGTGGGTTTGAACCACCAACCCTAGCAGCCAAGCAGTTGAGTTGATTCCTGTGGCAGTGGGTTTGCTGGTGCTGTGAAGGTTATGTACGTGAAACACCCCAGTAGAACTGAATAGAACTGCCCTTAGGGTTTTCAAGACTATAAATCTTGACAAAACCAGACTGCCACCACATCTTTCTCCTCTGTAGTTTGTAGGTTCAAACTGCTGACATTGGTTAGTAGCCAAGTACTTTAACCACTGTGACACCCCAGGCTCTTTTTCTTAAGAGTTAAATTTCCTCCAACTTTAGTGGCAATTTTCACTTGATTTAAAAGTTTTTAAATCTTCTCTGTCATTTGGGAGGCAAGAGAGTACCTGTCTGTCCTGCCAACTTGTGAGTGGGGTCTGCTCATGGAAAGCAGGATGAGGAGGGCCCTGGTTGCACAGACAAAGGCAGTAACCGCCGCTCTGGAAGGGTGTTCCTGTTGTGTTGTTCTGGTTTTTATGAACTGTCAGTGGACGTTCAGCCTACAAAAAAATGATCCCAACCATTTTACCTACTTTCCTAGCACTTCAGGTAGGAGAAACAATTGTTAGTAGTTTGGGTATACTTTTCTCTCTTTACCTTTCCTTTGAAAATCCCATGACTTTTGGAAATAGTTTGCTTTTAAAAATGTTTGATGCTAAGGTACTTCTTAATTAAACCTAGATTTTATATCCTTAAAATGATTTTTTTTTTTAATGTTAGTTTTAGAATTAAAAAGAGATTCCTGTTCAACTGCCATCTGTTAATTCTGAATAAAAGGAATTTTCCATGGGCAGGCGCAGAATTGGATCCCTCAGTGTTCCACTACCCTCCTTTCTCTGTAGATAAATAGTTGTGAGAGTAGAGGGTTTTGTTTGGAGTATTTGACAGGAAATGACTGTTTCTTGACTTAACCAATCTGTGATTTTAAAGGTACCAACAGAATATCCATGGAGAGGAAAGTCATATTTTCATTGACAAGGTCAGATTGTGTTGTTTGCACATGTTTAAAACAGTACAGTCAGTATATCACAATTTGTCCTGTAATTAAAGCAAGCAAACTTAGAAAAACATGAATGCAAAGGAGTATTTAGTTTTAATGAATTGACTTAACAAAAAGTGTCAGATTGTTTGCCATGTTGCCCAAATAATTATGTTTTGGGTTGTTTTCCTGAAGAAAAGGAAAAACAAAACAAAACCCCAGCGACCTGAAGCTATTGATTGATGTAAGGTGTGTGTTGTATAATAAAGAATGCTGTTGTTGTTAAGTGTCTTCCAGTCAGTTCTGACCCATAGCAACCCTTATGGGGTTTCCAAGGAGCAGCTGGTGAGTTTTGAACCACTAACCTTGTGGATCAAACCAACATTGCAGTCCAGTGCATTAACCCGCAGCGCCACACCAGTATGCCTAATAAAGAAAAAAATGCACTTTAATTAAAATATGATGTAGTGAGCATTTTTTCTGTATTCACAAGCTTCATACTGAACAAATAAAAACAATTGAAAACTTTCAGAACAATTTTTGAAATGAATTCTCTTTGTAACTTGTGACAAACTCAAGTTTAAAACTTAAAATCCTTGATTCATGATGAAAGACTCTCAGACAGGGATGGGAGGAATGGTTTCATTTTGATAAGGATCATCTCTAAGAAATCTACATTATACATAATGGTGAGAGAAAGATTAGATACTAAGCCTATCAGAATGTTATTGATTTTTTTTTTAAATACTGTTAGCACTAAATGTCAGATAGGATGTAGAGAACTAGGTAAATTACATGTTGCAGGAGAGAATTTTAAAATGCTGCAGCCACTCTGGACAATAGTTAGCCGTTTCTTTAAAAATGAAACATGCAACCGCCATATTGTTATTAGTTACCGTTGAGTTGATTCCAGCTCATGACAACCCAGGGAGATGAAAATTATGCTCACAAAAAAACCTTTACAGCAATGTTTATAGCAACTTTATTCATAAAAGCCCCAAACTGGAAATAACCTTGATGTCCTTCAACAGAGGTTAAACAAACTATTGATACACACAGCAAGCTGGCTGAATCTCCAGAGAAGTATGCTGAGTGAAAAAAGCCGATCCCAAAGGTTACATGCTGTAAGATTCTATTTACATTACACTCTTGAGATAGCAAAATTATAGATAGTGTTACTACTAGTGACGGCTCTTAAGAAGCATCCTTTCAGTGATGGAATTGTTGTGTATCAGTCCAGTATTGTGATACTGGCCTATCATTTTGCAAGCAGTTACTACCGGGGTAAACAGAGGAAAAGGTTTAGGGGAGTTTTAGGCACTACAAATGTATGTGATTTTCTGTTTAAAAACAAAAAAAATTAGAACTTAATATAAGTGAATTATTTTTCACTTCACTACACAGGGGCTTATTTTCTACTTGATTTAGCTTTGCCCCCCTCCCTGTTAGCTATCCACAGACTACTAAAAAAAATGGTATTAGAAATGTAAAAATATAATTCTTATTTGTTTATGATGCAATGAATTTCTTCCTTTATGTTTAGATTTCCTTGTTTCGAGTAATAATGGCAGCTGTGCTGCGGCAATGATTTTGTAATTTGTTAACCATGCTACATGAACGGTAATACTGAGGAACCAGTAGTGTTGTACAGATTATTGTAATCCTTAAAAAAGCTCTAATAAATCCAGTGAATGAATGAGAAATGTGACACTATTGTTGGCACTCTGAAATTCTGCAGGGACTTACATTGTAGCTAAAATCAACCCCATCTTCTTGCTGTGTTCAAGAGGCTTTTCATTGATTTCTGTTGAGAGGAAAAGAAAAAGAAAAAAGGCAGTACTCTCCAGGCCCTGTGGATTATTAAGATCTTTTAGCTGCCAGTTGCTCTTTCTCTGGGAAATTGGCTGCTAAAGTCAGAGGGAAATTGTAATCGTTTGCATGGTGTTTGATTAAACGGAGCTGGGGCACTGTGCAAGTTCCAGACTTAATGCAGCAGATACTCATTCACCTCTGTAGATCGCCTTTGCTTTACATGCTGCTTATTTTCTAGGTAGTAAATGGTAATTATAAGTAAAATGAAGGGCTTCAAAAAGTCATTGGGAAAATTCATTTAGTCTCATTTTTCCACAAAATGCTTTGAAGCTCCCTTGTAGCATTGTGGGATAGGATATAATTCTGAGGAGCTCCAGCTAACCCTGACATTGGGACAAATGATGATGACACTAGCAGCTATCACTGGAGCATTTTCTGTGGCTGGCATTGTTCAGAGTTCTTTGTGTCTGCTCACTCATATAGTCACTGTCTCAGTCTTGGAAGCTGGAGGGAAGTCTGGGGAGATGGAGAAGAAAATGGAGAGGTTAAATGGCGTCCCAAATGAGACACAGGTGATAGCACCACAGAGTGTTTAGTCTTAATCAGAGGACAAGACCACATGTTAGAGAATGCTGGATATGATTTGTCATGCAACAGAAAGCTGGAATCTGTGGGCTGGCGTCACCAAGGGACAAGTACTGGTAGGAAACTGCTAACCTGAGATGAAAGCCGTGTGTGGTGTACCAGTGAGCAGCTCTCTGGAGCTGCCGGTTTGTTTGGGAAGTTGATGTTGTCGTTGTTAAGTGCCATTGAGTCAGTTCTGAGCCATAGCGACCCTGTATAGGGTTTCTGAGGAGCAGTTGGTGAGCTTCAAACATCAACCTTGCAGTTCAAATAATGTTGCAGTCTAGCGCGTTAACTCCCATGACCACACCAGGACTCCATTTCAGCGCCTAGTGACTGTATAGGATTCCAGAGAGTTGCTGTTATATTTGAAACACTGAACTTGTAGTTCAAATTGACATTGCAGTTGAGTGCTTATGCTACAGCGATAGGAAAAGAATTTTTAATTTTAAAGTGTGGACTTGTTGGAAACATGCTTTCTAGGTTACTGGGTAAAGGAATAATGACCATGATCTGTCATAAATCCTGCATTCAATGTGGACTAGCAGAAGCAGAGGAAACTGTAAGGGTCATTGTTGTAGCCTGGCTCTTTAGTTGACCTGTGTCTACCCTACAGTTTGTATTTGAGGTTTTGAACTTTTAGTACTGATTGTCCAGAGCAATAAACCAGAGTAGTCACTAAGCTTGGATTCTAGGCCTGACTTTTCCATTTCCTTGCCGTAATGACCTTGTTTGGGTTTCTTACCCATTTGAGGTGTCCATTTCCTCAGCCTTTGCAACATGCTTCAGCTCTGTGCCTCATTCACAAAATTTCTGTGACAGTTACATGAGGTATTGTGAGGCTTTTAAATTATTATTTCTATGTGAGGGGGCTTCACAAAGTTCATGGAAAAATTCCATTCTCTTTTCATTTCATTTTCCACTAACTTCTTGATGCCCCTTCATATAAATTATTATTAGAAGCCCATTTCTAAATGCATTCTTTTAAACTCAAGCTATGCTTTCTTATGAAAAACCCCTTAACCCTTCACAGAACTATTTTTAATAGGTACAAGCCATAAATATTTGTTGATGATTGTCAAATAAGCCTTACAGGGTATTGAAATTTTAATAAGAATGACTTTTAGTTCTCTTGTAAAACTGAAAATACCAGTTGAAGTGATAAATAGTTAATGGTTCTTAGATATGTGATTTAAATCAAAATAATGGCTTTTATTGATTTTTTAAAATATTTGACATCAGAATAGTAGTTCTAACCTACAACTTAGAAGTCTGGTATAGTTAACATCTTTGGAAATTGTTCAAAATTCCAGGTTAAATTCATTATTTATTATTACTCTTCTGACATTTTGAGTATTTGCCACAGGATTTTTTTCTTTTAAGCGGCTTTTCTTTGAAGCCTGAAGGTTTATTATTCTTATTGCTTCCTGGAAAACCTCATTTCAGTCACACATTTGATTCAAAGTGAGACATTGGCCAATTGCCACTTAGCTGAAAACATCCCTCTCCTCATTGTTATACCAACTCCACATTTCCTGAAAGTGTATGGTTTCCATGTATGTACTTTTCACAACTGTAGTTTGCAGATCATCTCTGTTGTATAACTATAATCTGCTTCTGTTGGTTGGTGTTATTTAATATTACAGTGTGATATCATCCACAACATTGACTGCAGATTGATTATAATGATCATTCAAGTTTAAGGTTTAAGTAAAGATGCAGCAGCCTTACCCTAGAGGGTTTGGGGACCGGCTGTCTGCACATTGAATAGCTGCCTTCAGTGTGTTGTTAGTACCTAATGAAGAGGACGTTTGTTTGAACCCTGTGCTTGTTTAATCAGTTCATAGGCCTTAACCACTGAAGCAGTGGCACAGCGAAGTTACATTGTAGGCTGTTAACCTTCTTATATGAGTCTTACTGGGAGTTGACCTGGCAGGTGGGGCGGGGGCGGGGTGGTGTTGTAAACTGTATTTGGACCTTTACTGGTACCCACTCAATGTAATATTACAACCTAGTAATTTCCTCCTAGCCAGTTAGCTATACACAGTTCTTTCATGTTTGTTGAGGTGTCCACTCCTCCCTCCCCATTTTTCTTTATCTTCTTTACACACATATGTACACAGCTCCTTTTTCTACGCAAGGAGAATTTATAGTCCACTTAAGAATCTGATGTTGATTTTTTTCTCACTTCTAAAATAGTACTAATCTCACTGTCTGCTTTACAATTTTAAACAAATAAATTATCAGAAATTGTGAATATATTGTGATACTTGTCTTAGTTTAACAGATGACATTTTGTCCTAATGGGCATTTTGTGCCTTTTACAAAATTAACTTAAAGGTCTCAGCATCCAAGCACACGCTTCTTTAGAAATACTGGAAACTTTATAAGTAGGTACTAAGCAAGATTTTTTAAGATCAAATGTCATGCTTGGTTACATACACCTAGTCATTTTACTTGGGTATGCTTTTTAATACCATTTCATTCTTTAACTAAAGCTTTCCAGGTTTGAAAACATAGCCTACCAGTTTGGTATCTAAGTATCTTTGAACTGAAGAAGTTGCCCCACAGGTGATGTTTGATTTAGGGAGAGGTATTACAATCTTTATTTGCCCACAGCATGGTTAGTGAAAAGCTCAGAAGTTTTTTCACAGTTATAATCTGCAGAGCTGTTTTAACCACTGAGTTTTTTTTCCCCAGGGTTTAGATCCAAGATAGTTGCTTTCATGAAGGGCTGCCAGTTCTAGACTCCTATTGCTTTCAGCCCTTCTCTTATCCTTTTTCTAGTTGACTATAATATATTTAAATCAGCTTGTCTCTTAACAAAGTTTTAGCCAAAGTTTGCAATTTTGTAAGCTATACAAACAAAGCTTCATTTCTGCCTTGGGTGAACATGCACCTCCTGCCTACTGCACATTATGCTGGGAAGTGGGCTTACTAAAGCACAGCTTTTAACCTCAGGAACTGAAAAATCTCAAGAGGGACGATCAACACGCACACCTTGCAGTACTACAGGGTGAGCAGCCTGTTAGCAGTCTCTGTAAAGTGCTCTGAAAGTGCCCTGCAGGAACTTGGGGTGAGTGCGGAGGGTGGGAGAACTCCATTGGTGACCAAGATTTGTAGTGGGAGAGTAACCTGCGATAAGCATTAAGAGTTCGGTTTTCAAACTCAGCTTTGTGGATCTCTAAGGTTGTGCCTGTTGTGGCCCCCATGGGTTAATGCATTAAACTGCAAAGTAGGTTTGAACCGCAAGCTTGGCAGTTCAAACTCACTAGCCGCTCCATGGAAAACCTATACAGGTTCAGTATGAGTCAGAACTGACCAGACAGCACTTAAGCACAGCAACAGTTGTGGGAGGATCTATGCCTCTCCTGTTCTCCTGCATCCTCCTCTGCTTGTTTGCTTTTTTTTTTTTTCTTAATTTTTAGTAATGATACAGTTGTTGTTGTTGTTGTTGTTGTTGTGGTTAAGTGCTGTCAAGTTGGTTCCGACCCATAGTGAACCCTGTATGGGACTTCGAAGGAGCAGCTGGTGAGCTTGAACCACTGACTACAATTGAAACAACTTTGCAGTCTGATGTATTAGCTCACAGCACCACACCAGTAGAGAAGAAGAAATGGACTATGTCTGAGATTTGTTGTTGGTGGTGTGCTGTGGAGTCAGTTCTGACTCATAGCATCCCTGAATAAGGTTTCCAAGGCTGTAAATCTAGGATTCTTTTGTTGGAAACATTACATGTAAACTACAGATATGATAACTTCACCAAATTACATGCTACGATGTTAACATTGTAGTACATATTAGTAGCAAAAAGATGATTTCAGAAAAAAAGGACAGTCATAAATGTGGTTTGTGGAATATGTTGGAAATCAGAGACTGCTTTCTTTAGTTGTTTGGAATTTCACCTGCTCTAAAATATAGGGGACTTAACATGCAAGTGGGTCAGTGGTTCAAGCTCACTAACTGCTCCTTGGAAAACCTATACAGGGTCACTATGGGTCAGAATCAACTTGACGGCACTTAACAGCAACAACATATGCAAGTGGGTATAGTGATAGTCACATTGTGGTGTCTTTTGGTGTTACATTGTACAATGTGTCAGTGTGTGAAAGATCGATTTAACTCGGTGAAACAGTGTTTTCCAAATGACCGATGCATAGTATTGCAGAATCCTGGGTGGGAGAAGATCCATTGAAAGTACAAGATACACCTGTGACTTTTAATTTAACAGAAGGGGAGAGTTCATTAATAGGGCTTTCAGTTTTACATGACAGCTAGCCTTATCCGCAGTTACCTGAGAAGACTATTTAAAACACTCCTCCCTTCTATAAGTACAAATTTATGTGAGGACAGATTTTCTTTGTATACTTGAACCAAAAATGACATATTACAACATACTGACTTCAGAAGCAGATAACAGAGTCCTACTGTCTTCTATTAAGGCAAACATAACAGGGATTTACAAAAATGAAAAACATTGGCCTTCTCATTACATTTTGTTTTGTTTTGCTAATATATTTTTTCCTAAAAATGGCATTGGGTTGACAGAACCACCAAATGGAAATAAAGAGAATGTTCACACATTGTGAAGAATGTGACCAATATAATATCACTGAACAACTGCTATAGAAATGGTTGAAGGAGAGCCTTAACTGCTTTGTAAACTTTCACCTCAAACACAGTAAAATATAATTAAAAAGACAACACTAAGAGTTAAAATGAACAGATGTAAATACTGTTTAACTCATGGTACATACAGGAGATTGCAATCATTGTAATTAAATAAATATATGATTTGTTGAATGTAAAATCGATGATCTGCTCTGTAAACATTCCTTCAATTCATAATAAGTTGATATGTAATAGATTTATTATTGTATTTAAATAAAATGCAGTTTACATATAGTTGATAGATACTAAATTTTTTCTTAGCTTTTAGTTCTCCTTCATACATAATGCTCGATTTGGTAAGCAGAAAGCTGTGTTTTCAGGGATATTAAAGATGAGAATTCTTGTTTTAGCTTACAGCTTGCTTTAAATCACCCATATATAACAACTAGCATCATAAGATTCGATATGACAGGGAAACTTTCAAGAAAAAGCTGTTAAGATTAATTGACTATGCACTTAGAATTAGTTGGATTCTGTAGACTAATGAACTGTCCAAATTTCAGACAGATCCAGTTTTCTCACCTTGCTCTCTGGAGGCATGAGAGGAAATGGAAGGAACCTAATAGCTTCTCATCTCTAAGATTGGTGACATTCATTGTTCATGCTGCCAGAAAATGTTTATTATAAGCGCTACACACTCCATAGAGAGACATGTTACTTTTGTTTAGTACTCTAGTTATGATTTAACCAAATCCTTCTAATAATTAGGACTTCGTATTTACAACTAAATTATTATTTTTTTTAACCTTGAAAGTTTCGTTCACATATGACTCTTGAATTTCTGACATTGCTCCCTGTTGATGTACTGGTGCAATCACTTTTGAATGATCTTTATCAACGTTTTGCTTGCATGTGATAGTCATGATATTGTTTGATAATTTCTGCATTCTGTTGGGTTGCCTCTTTTTGGGATGGGCACAGATAGGGATCTCTTCCAACCAGTTGGCCAGATAGCTGTCTTCCAAGTTTCCTGAAACCTCTAATGGTGCATCGGTTTGTTGAAAGATTTCAATTTGTATTCCATCAATTCCTGGAGCCTTGGTTTTCACGAGTGTTTTCAGTGCAGCATGGACTTCTTCCTTCAGTGCTATTAGTTCTCGATCATATGCTACCTTTTGAAATGGTCGCACCTTGACCATGTCTGTTTTGGTACAGTGACTCTGTATATTTCT
Source organism: Chrysochloris asiatica (assembly GCF_000296735.1). NCBI lineage: Eukaryota > Metazoa > Chordata > Mammalia > Afrosoricida > Chrysochloridae > Chrysochloris > Chrysochloris asiatica. The sequence continues at coordinate 12,143,302 of NW_006408596.1, forward strand.
TTCCATCTTTTGTTGCTTTCTGTATCATTCAATATTTTGCCCATGTTGCTGTTGTTGTTAAGCACTGTCTGGTGTCACACTGTGGGTTAATGCACTAGACTACAGAGTCGGTTTGAACTGCAAGGTTGGTGATTCAAGCTAACCAGTGCTCCCTGGAAACACTATACAGGATCACTCTGAGTTAGAACCGGCTCTATTGCACTTAACAACAACAAGTTGCTTCTGACTCAGACCCTGTATAGGGTTTGCGGGGAGCGGCTGGTGGGTGCAAACTGCTGACCTTGCAGTTAGTAGTCGAGGCTACAGCCTTCAATATGAGAAGTTGAGCTTGAATTTTTTCTTCAGTTCTTTCAGCTTGAGAAATACAGAATGTGTTTTCTCCTTTTGGTTTTTTAACTCCAGGTCTTTGCACATTTCATTATGATATTTTATTTTGCCTTCTTGAGCTGCCCTTTGAAAATTCAGCATTTTGTATCACATGCATTTTTGTCTTTTCTTTCTTTCCTGTGTTTTGAGTGGTCTTTTGCTTTCTTCATGTATGATGTTCTTTGATATCATCCCACACCTTCTCTGGTCTTTGGTCATTAGTGTCTAATTCATCAAACCTGTTCTAATTTCAAATGGGATGTTGGCACATTCATAGTTTGATTCTGGTGTGCTTGTTATTATTTTCTTCACCTTCTTGCTGAATTTACATTTGAGCAGTTGCTGTTCTACAGTCAATCCCTGGCCTTGTTTTGACTGATGACACTGGTCTGAAACCTCTTCTCACAGATATAGTCAATCTGATGCCTGTCTTTTCCACCTGATGAGGCCCATGTCTATGTTCCTGTGAAGTGTCTCTGGTTGGTTCCAACCCATAGCAACCCTGTATAGGATTGCCAAGGAGTAGCTGATGAGCTTGTACTGCCTGCCAACATTGCGCTTCAAACCAACGTTGCAGTTCAACGCATTAAACCACAGCGCCACACCAGGACTCCTCCCTGTGTACAGTCCCTGACTTTTATGTTGTTTTAAAAAGGCATATTTGTAATGAACAAGTTGCTTGTCTTGCAAAATTCTGTCATGCAATAGCCGTCATTGTTTCTATCATCAAGATTGTATTTTTCAACTCTGGTCCTTCCTCTTTGTTTCCAACTTTTGCTTTCCAGCCACGAGTAATTATCAATGTATTTTGATTGCATATTTGATCAGTTTCAGTATGAAGAAATTTGTAGAATTTTTCAGTTTCATCATCAATGACTTTAATGGTTGGTGTGTGAATTTAGTGGTAATTAACTGCTAATTGTAGGTGTATGACTATTATCCTATCACATGCAACATTATGCTCCAAGATAGATTTTGAAATGTTCCTTTTGACAATGAATACCACATTATTCCTCTTGAATTTGTCATTTCCAGGATTGTAAACCATATGATTGTCTGTTTCAACATGCTTAGTACTAGTCCATTTCAGCTCACTAATGCTTCGCATCTTTATGTGTTCCATTTCATTTTTGGCAACTTCCAATTTTCCTAGATTTGTTATTGGTACATTACATGTTCCAATTATTAGTGGATGTTTCAGCTGCTCTTCTTCATTTTGAGTTGTGGCCCATCAGCAAATGAAGGTTCCTAAAGCTTTCCTGCCTCCATGCCACTAAGGACCACTGTAGTGTGAGGAGGCTCCTGTTTCCTAGTTATATTTTGAGTGCCTTCCAACCTGAGTGTTTCATCTTCTTGTACTATATCAGACGATCTTCCACTGCCGTTCATAAGGTTTTCAGTGGCCACTTTTCAGATGTGAACTGCCTTCTCTCTCTTCTTGTCTATCTTAGACTGGAGACTCTGCTGAAGCCTGTCTACCATGGCTGACCCTGCTGGTATTTAAAATATTGGTGGCCTAGCTTCCAGCATCACACCTTCGTATTATAAACTGATAGAAGGGTAGTGACTCAGTTTAAATGGTTACCTCTTGCTACTTGAATATTTAGGTCTGTCTGCAGGAACTGTATCCTAATGGAATATACAATATGATGAATTGAATGTGACAATTTTATAGTAAAATATTATGTTCTTAAATATATGGCTTATTAATTGTTTTTAGTCAAAGTTATTTCACTTTGGAGGTTTCTTTTCAAGTATAAAGAAAATATTTGTCTTCTCTTGTCAACAATACATACCCCTAGTGTGTTTTTTATTCTCACAATAAATTAAAATCTTCTGTGTAAATGTCTTAACTCCCTTCAAGATTTTTAATTGTGTGAGTTTTCTTTTCAGTATATGCCTATCCATTTCTTTATATTTACCAATCATTGGTATTCTCTGGTCTCTTAAAGCACAATCTTTTTGTAGGTTTAAATCTAGAACATCCTATTTTGTTGTGTAAATTGATGGATTCATGTATGGAAACATTTTTTGTCTTCATGCTTAAAGTCTAATAATAATGATACTACTACTACCAGCCGCTCCCGTAAAGATTTACAGCCTCGGAAACCCTGTACAGGGTCGCTCTGGGTCGGACCCGACTCGACGGCACTTAACAACAACAACAACAACTACTACTACTACTACTAAATTGACCTGTAACGAGTTTTTTTTTTTACAAATTTCCATTTCAGTACAATGAATAAATTGCTATGGAATTGATACTGTGTGTGACCATTAATTTGCCTACTGACAGATGCATATTACTTTTTCTTTTTAAATCACTATTTTCATTGATTCATTCTACAAATATTTATCAAGTGTCTGATGTAGCACTGTACTACCCCTTCTTTGGCAGTTCATCCTCGTTCACCACACTCTCAGAAAGCCTACACAGGAGTTCTATGAGTTGGAACCGATTTGATGGCACACAACAACAGTTTGTATAGGGACTATGCTAAGTACTGGAGAAATAAAGCAGTTGCCAATGAGTTGATCCTAACTCATGGTGCCCCCATGTGTCTCAGAGCAGAACTGTGCTCCATTGGGTTTTCAGTGGCTGAATGTTTACAGGTAGACATCAGGGGAAACTTGAACCATTCACCTTTCAATTAGTAGTGTGATTTGTTAAAACAAATTTGGTCTTTGCATTTAGCCCAGAGGGAGACAGACATTAATAAAATTATGTAAGTATTTTACAAAATGATTAAGATAAGTATACTTTTGATTATCTATACATATGAAATCAGGGATTTGATTAAGGAAGGTCATGGAAGTGGTTATCTGGAGAAATTGTGTTTGAACTGAGATCTGCCAGTAGAACTTGAGATAACTTGAAAAAGTTTGTGAAAAAATGGGATTAGAAGGTAATGCAATTTTTCCATGAACTCTTTGACGTCTCCTTGTAGATTTGTGGTAGATGAAGAAAGAAATGAAAATATTCTGTGGCAGAGAAGAGAAAAGACCTTGGTGGTAGAAAGTATGGTATGTTCCAGAAAGTGAAAGACGGCCATTGTGGTTGAAGTGGAGAGCATGCATGAGAGTGGGCTACCAGGTGAATGCTGAGAGGATGACAGAGACAGGGCTTCAAGTGGCCTTCCAGGCCACTGCTAAGGGCTTGAGCTTGAAGAACAGAGTTGGGAATGAGGGGGTAGAATGCTAGGGAGAGGTGAGTGGATGGTTTAGTGAGATGGGAATTTAATGGCTCCCGTAGGTAGAAGTGGATGGTCAGGAAACTCCAACACTAGTCCATAGAGGAGACTTTCTCAGTCTTTTTCAGACCCTCAGAACAAACCTTCTGTATTCTGTGGGAGAGACCTCTTCTAGCAGAAATAGCAGAGACTTTTTCTCCTAAAGAGTGGTGTGACACTGTATGTGGTTTGAACCTCAAGGTTGACAGTTCAGACTCACCAGCTCCTCTTAGAAACCCCATACAAGGGTTACTATGAGTCGAAAACAGTTCTTAATGGCACTAACAACAACAGCAGCAGTAGTGTAGCAAAGTGTTTTCTTGGGTGATTAATGCCAGTTAAAAAAAATCCAAAGGCAGGTATGTGAAGAATACTGTTCTTAAGCATGTGCTTTTGGGAGAGTGATTTTAAAATGTTAGGTGAGTATAAAGTGATCCTTTAAAAGAGCCCTGGAGGTGCTGTGGGATAAGCACTGGACTGCTAACTGTAAGGTCAGCAGTTCCAACCCACCAGCCGCTCCTCAGGAGAGAGATGAGGCTGTCTTCTGGAGTAAAGAAAACCCTACATAGGATTGCCATGAGTCCTAATCGACTCGATGGTAATGGGTTGCCCTTTTTTGTTGTTTAAAAGGTGACTCTTACTGTTATACTCTAGCTCTGCACCCTTTGTTCAGTCATTACTATGGCTCGGAGAACATCTGAAATGGGCAAGTGACCAAAAATAACTATAATTGGAGATCTTTATTAGTACAGAGTAGGTCTAGATTTGTATATTAGTGATAGCCTGTATTTAAGACATTTTAAATGAATTCTTTGGTGGTGGTGATTTGCCATGGAGTCGGTTCCAACTCATAGTGACCCTGTACAGGGTTTCTGAGGCT
>NW_006408596.1:12149497-12153279 GCF_000296735.1 Chrysochloris asiatica
CTCAGGCATTTCCAAGGCCTGCCCGCCTTTCAGAGTGTAGTCCAGGTCTACTTCTAGATCATTTGTCTCGCACATTTTTTTTTAAGTTGTTTCTGGACATGTGCTGATATGGTTATCTGCTTTTGCTTCTTGGACATGTTTAGTATTTATCTGTGGCCTTAATACTTATTTATGTGTTTTGGTATTTTTTATGCTTTCTGATTGGTTCCAGGTAGATGTGATCAGGATGTGGGCTTCTCTTTTCACGCTTCTCATTGCTTAATTCAAAGTAACTTTCACAGGTGTTGTCTGCCTCCCTGGTTTATGGCAGTTGGTATCGGTTTTTGCCGAGGCTAATGTTTTATAGAGTGTGGTTGTAGCTTGACTATATGGTAGCAGTTGCTGTCTCTTCTTGGGTAATACAGGGAGAGAAAGAGCCCCCCAGAGGTAGAAGGGGGAGCATACAACAGCAAACAGCAAGCTTCTATTTTTTTAAATGTAGCAACTTCGGTCACATCAGTCAGAAGCAGTTCCTGCAGCTGCAGCAGCCTGTACTTTGGCTAAATACATAAACAAAAAGAGTCTACTTTCACATTTTATTACTCGATTCCTAGATCTAAGGAACCCTGGTAGCATAGCAGGTACCTTCAGCAAGGTCAGCAGTTCAAACCCACCAGCTGCTTTGCAGTAGAAAGATGAGGCTGTCTGTTCCTGAAAAGATTTACAGTCTCAGAAAACATAAGGAGCAGCTCTGCTCTGTTCTGTGGGGTCACTGTGAGTCAGATTTTGGGTTTTGTTTTTGACATCATAAGTCTGTCTTTTGTTGTCTGATTTTCTTCAGCATACACAGGATTTTGGTTTAGGAAATGGAATTGTTCCTATGTTGGTGGAGTCAGCTCAGTGAGTCATCTAATATTTTTTAATACATTTTCATATCTGACTCTGGAATCATGAAAGTGAACCTCTGTGGGAGGAACCTCTTTTTTTTTTTTGTCTTGCTTGCCTGTGTCTTGACCCAGCTGACCCATAGTGCTGATGGGACACTCCAGGAGTAGTCACTGTGGGCCTGTGGGAGGCGTGGGAGGGACAGGATGGATGGACAAAGCCTGTCCAATTTGAACCCAGTCACAGGGTATGAATCTGTAAGCTGTGCTTGGTTTGATTTGCTTTTTAGATGTACAGATTTCTGACAACATTCTGATAAATGGTTACTTAAGTCAGCTTTTGCCATTGCAGCTTAAGTGTTTTCCTCTAAAGACTATTTGCAGCTTTGCTTCTATTTCGTGTGATCCCTTCAGTGAATGAAAGAAACATTATTTTATTATTTTGATGCATTGTTAAATGCTGTTAAGTTGGTTCTGACTCATAGTGACTCATGCATAGAGTTTCCGAGTTTTTTTAGTTTTTTTTAATTTAAGAATGCTTTCTTTAATATTATACACAGGTTTGAACTGCTGACCTTGTGGTTAGCAATTCAGTGTTTATCCTGTAGTGGCACACTAGGACTCCAATAAGCAATGGATTACACTGTTATTGTGATTTGACTTCCCTATTTAATACATTTCTAGAAGGTCATTTATACTAGGGTCAAATCTTCTATAAATATAATTTGCAGAACGCAATTTTAGTTTAATTCACCTCTAAGCAAATACTATGTGTGCTATACTTTTTTCCTTTTTAATTTAGAAGTCTGTGAACTTTAATTTTTTTAACTCTCTATTTTTATTTATTTAACATTTTTCTAGGTCATAAAAGTAATACATGTTCGTTATAAAAAGCTTGGAAAATACATTTATTTATTATCTAAAAGAGGAAATTAAATCACTCATTATCATACCAGTCCACGTTAAGTGTTAGCACTACTATTAGGATAAACCATTCCAAGTAATTTATATATCATTATTCATTCATTCATTCCTCTCCCTCTCTAGACAGACAGACACACACACACACACAGACACGCAGACACACACACACACACACACAGAAGTCTTTCACAGTTCTGATGTTTTGTAAAGTCACCATTAACACTGGATTAGTAAATACTGAGCCACACGGTCTCCATATTTTTGCTACTGTAAATAGTGCTGCACGAACATTGGTGTGCATGTATCTACTCGTGTTATGGCTCGTGTTTCTTGTGGGTAAATACCAAGTAGAGGAATTGCTGGGTCATATGGTATTTCTATTTCCAACCTTCTAAGGAAGTGCAATATTGCTTCCCAGAGAGGTTGGACCATTTTGCATTCCCACCAACAATGTAGGAGAGTCCCAGTCTTTGCGCATCCTAGTCAGCATTTGTTGTCCTCTGCTTTTTTGATCTTTGCTATTATTTCTGGTGTGAGATGATACCTCATTGTTGTTTTGCTTTGCATTTCTCTGATGGCTAGTGATTGTGAATGTTTCTTCATGTTTGTTGGCTGCCAGGATCTCCTCCTTGGTGAAGTGTCTGTTCATGTCCTGTGCCCATTTTTTAATTGGGTTGTCTTTTTCTTGTAGAGGTTATGTAGTTTCTTACAGGTTTTAGAAATGAGTCCCTTATCTGATGTCTCATGGCAAAAGATTTTTTCCCATTTTGTGGGTTCTCTTTTTACTCTTCTGGTGAAGTCTTTTGATGCACATAAGTTTTTAATTTTTAGTATGTCCCACTCATCTATTTTGTCTGCTTTTGTTTGTGTACTTTTAAAAATGTTTGGTAGTCTGTGTATGCCGTGAATTACTAGTGCCCTCACATTTGTCCCTGTTTTTTCATTGATGACCATCATAATTTTGGGATTCACATTTAGATATGTAATCCATGCTGAGTTCGTTTTTGTATAGGCCATGAGGCAAAGGTCTTGTTTCAGTCTTTTACATATCGCTTTCCAGTTCTTCCAGCACCATTTGTTAAAGAGACTGTCTCTTCCCCATGCAATATGCCTAGGCACTTCGTCGAAAATCATTTGGCTGTATGTGGATGGGTTAATTTCTGGATTCTCGATTGTGTTTCTTTGATCATTGTGTCTTTTATTGTACCAGTAGCAGGCCATTTTGACCTGTGTGGCCATGTAGTAAATTTTGAAATCGGGTGTGAGAGACCTCCAACCTTGTTCTTCTTCTTGAGCAGTGCTTTGCTTATCCTGGTTCTCTTTCCATGTGAAATTAGTAATTGTCTTTTCGTCTTTTCCATCTCTTGGTAGAATGTAGTTGGAATCCGGATTGGGATTGCATTATATGTGTAAATTGCTTTGGGCAGTACTGACATTTTTACGATGTTGAGTTTCCTATCCAGGAACATGGAATGTTCTTCCACTTATGTAGGTCTCTTTTGGTTTCTTGTAGTAGTGTTTTTTGTAATTTTGTTTGTATAAGTCCTTTGTTTCTCTGGTTAATAAACAATGCAATTCTTAATGAGTGTTTTTTATATAAAGAGAATTGTGGTTAATGAATATCTTGAATTTTCTGTCTTTGTTTAATGTTTGTAAATACCTGGAGTCGTGTATTATACATAAACTTTATTTTTTCCAAGTAAATCAAACACATTAATTAGGAGGTTGTTGTTGGTGGTACGTGCCATTGAGTGGTTCCAACTCACAGCAACCCTGCATAGGGTTTCCGAGGAGCAGCTATTGGGTTTGAACTACTGACGTTTCAGTTTGCAGTTCTGTGTTGATCCACAGCACCAAACCAGAAGTCCATATGTTTTACAACTCCTTGGTCTTCAGACAGCCCCCCTGGGGTCTAGTGTCGCCTAGAATTGCTTCATGAGCTGTTATTGGAGTTCAGGTCTACTTCTATTTATTTTATACCTGGTGGGTTTTTTT
>NW_006408596.1:12153379-12165170 GCF_000296735.1 Chrysochloris asiatica
TAGCATAAATTATTTTTGAGTTTATATTACTTTTGTTCCTGTGCAAGTAGTCTAGTAATGTTTATGCTTCAGAAATCACACTGTCTGCATAATTGATTCCATATGGCCAGAAGCTTGTACTGAGTCCTTAAGTGGGCTAAAGAGATGACATTTTAATGACATGTACAGTAATCGGCAGGACCACATTAGGTCTGTATTTTTACATTGATACTTTGAAATAAAGAATAGGATGTGACACATTTATAATTCTTTCCTCTTGAGAATCAGCCTTAAAGTTCAAGATTTAATTTATAAAGCAAGGGAAGCTTTTGTAAGGAATTAAATAAAAGATGCTACTCACATGATCTGTAAATAATTTAACTAGCAAATATAGTACCGTCATTCTAGCCCTTTCCAGACAGTTAAATATACCTTTATATATCCTTTCTATAATTGCAGGTTATAAGACAGTCTGTCGATATTGGTGGTTTAGTGCCCCTTTTTTTCAGTATCCAAAATTTGATTAAAACATAAGCTGAAAATATAGAGGGTTGTGATGTAAGTTAAAGTGAGAAGAAATGTGTTACAAGAAGTTTTTTTTTTTTTTAATGAACCTGTTCCCTTTCCTAAGTCTAATTATATATAAAAGTAATGAGAGAGGAAATTGTATTGTGGTATTATTTAGACCATAGTCGGTATAAAATGGAGTTTAACTCCATCCCACTTCTTTTTCTATCCACTTGGTTAAAATATATTCTGGCATTCTCTGGGCAGCCAGCCAGTACTGTAATAACTACTTGTGTTGAAATGGTTTTTGTAGTATCTCTATAAGCTCTGAGATTGGGATCATCATTTGCTGGACATTTTAATCTCAGAGCCCCTTCTTTGACTCTATCATGTTCCACAACACGTAAAAGAGAATTATTTTCAGGAGCTTCTAAATAAAGATACTGTTGATCTTCAACTACTAATGTTGCCCTTTCTTTAAAACTTTAAGAGAGAGAAACTCAACAAAGAAAATCCTTTTCCTAGAAATTTTTTTTGGTAAAGGAAAGTTGTTGTTAACTGCTGTCGAGTTGGTTCTGACTCATTTGTTTTCATTGTTAGGTGCCATCGAGTTGGTACCAGCTCATAGCTACCTTATTGCACAATATAACGAAACATTTCCCGGTCTCGCACCAACCTCTCACAATTGTTGCTACATTTGAGCCCATTGCTGCTGCCATGTTGCCTGTTCATTTCGTTGGGGGTGAGGGGTCTACCTCTTTTTTCCTGACCCTCCACTCTACCAAATAGGGGGACTGGTCACTACTGATAACCAAATCTGGCCATCCTGGCTTCCAGTGAGCATTCTGGCTGTATGTCTTCCAACACTGATTGGTTTATTCTTTTGGCAGTCCATGATACTTTTATTATTTTCCTCTGACACTGTATGTAACTCAGATGCTTCAATTCTGTGGTCTTCCTGATTCACTGTTAAACTCTCATATGCATTTGAGTTTATTAAAAATACCAAGGCTTGGGTAAGGCACATCTTAGTCCTCAAACTGATGTTTGCTCTTGAACACTTTAAAGAGGTCTTTTGCAGCAGATTTGCCTAATACAGTATATCATTTGATTTCTTGACTGCTGCTTTCATGGGTGTTGGTGGTTGATCTGAGCAAAATACAATCTTTGACAGCTTCAGTTTTTTCTCCTAGTTATATGGATGTTGTTTATTGGTCCAGTGGTGAGGATTTTTGTTTGTTTGTTTGGGTTCTTTACATTGAGGTGGAACCTATACAGAAAGAAGGCTGTGGTCTGTGATTTTCATCAGTAAGTATTTTAAGTCCTCTTCGTTTTCAGCAAGTAAGGTTGTAACATCTGTGTATTGCAGGTTGTACTGAGTCTTCCTCCAATCCTGATTCCACGTTCTTCTTCATTAAAATCCAGTTTGATGGCTTATGTACACAACATACAACTTTCTAATTTTAAATCATTTAGTGTTCCCTTGTTTTGTCAAAAACAACTGCCTCTTGGTCTATGTACAGGTTCCTGATGCGCACAAGTAAGTGTTCTGGAATATTCATTCTCTGCAATGTTGTCCATGGATTGTATTGATCCACACAGTCAAAAGCACTTGCGTAGTCAGTAAAGCATAGGCAGACATCTTTCTGGTATTCTCTGCTTTCTGGTATTGTCAGCAACGATACCTGTCGTTCCATGTACTTCTGAATCTGGCTTGAACCTCAGGAAATTCTCTGTCACTGTACTGTTGCAGACATTTTTGAATTATCTTCAGCAAAACTTTACTGGTATGAAATAATAATGATATTGTTGGATGATTTCCACATTCTGTTGGGTCACCTCCCTTTGAAATAGGCACAGATAGGATCTCTTCCACTAAGTTGGCCAGGTAGCTGTCTTCCAAATCTTTTGACATTAAATGAGTGAGTGCTTCCCGTGCTATATCAGTTTGTTAAAATATTTCAGTTTGTATTCCATCAATTCCCACAGATTTGTTCTTTGCCAGTGCCTTCAGTGCGCCTTGAACTTCTTCCTTCAGTATCATTGGCACTTGATCATATGCTACCTCGTGAAATGGTTGAATATTTTGACTGTTTCTTTTTGGTTCAGCAGTTCTTTTTATTCCTTCCATCTTCTTTCTGCATCATTCCGTATTTTGCTCAAAGAATTCCTTCATTACTTCAAGTCACACTTGAATTTTTTCTTCCGCTTCCTCAGCTTGAGAAGTGCTGAGCGTGTTCTTCCCTTTTGGTTTTCTAACTCCAGCTTTTGGCCCATTTTGTTAACAATATTTGACCTTGTGTTCTCTAGCTGCTCCTTGAAATTTTCTTTTCAGCTCTTTTACCTCTTTTTTCTTTCATTTGCTTTAGCATCTCTATGCTGGAGAGCAAGTTTCAGAGCCTTCTCTGACATCCATTTTGGTCTTTTCCTTCTTTCTTGTCTTCTGACTCATATTGTTGTTGTTACGTGTCATTGAGTCTGTTCTGACACATAGCGACCCTGTAAAGGGTTTCCGAGGAGTAACTGGTGCATTTGAACTGCTGACTTTGTGGTTCAAACTGACATTGCAGCCGAGTGATTATTCTACAGTGCCACACCAGAACTCCTTCTGATTAATAGTGGCCCTATATTGGATTTCCAAGTTCCGGCTGGTGAGTTTGAACTGCCAGCCTGTAATTCAAACCTCTCTTGTGGTCCATTGCTCATCCTACCAGGACTCCAAAGGAAGGCTGTTGTTGTTAAGGGCCGTTGATTTGGTTCCAGCTCGCAACGTCCCTGTTTAGACTTTCCAAGGACCGACTAGTGAGTTCAAACTGCTGACCTTGAGGTTCAAACTGACCTTTTGATCCAGTGATTATCCTACAGCACCACGTTTTGTGTGTGTGTGTGTGTTGGTGGTGTTCTGTTGAAATGTTAAGAACTTTTGGTTGATGGTTGATACAAACTATTTTAAAATAGTTGCATTTGTTCTAGATTAGGATAATATTTACATCTAAATGAACTACTCAGTAGCCATGGTCCTTGGACAGGTTATTTTGTTGTTCTGTCCCTCAGTGCCCATATCTGTATAATGGGGATATCAATAGTACCTAAGGAGCTCTGGTAGCGTAGTGGTTATGAATCGGGCTGCAAACTTCAAGGTCAGCAGTTGGAAACTACCAGCTGTTCCGCGGGAGAAAGATGAGGCTTTCTGCTCCCGTAAAGATTTACAGCCTCGGAAACCCTGTACAGGATCGCTATGAGTCGGAACTGACTCCATGGCATATAACCACCACCATGGGAGTCTTGGTGTGGTGCTGTAGGATAAGCACTCTTGGTGTGGAGCTGCAGGATAAGGACTAGACTCTGAACTACAAGATTGGCAGTTCAAACCCACTAGCCTCTCCTTGGAAACCCTATTCAAGGGTACTGTGAAGTCAGAACCAACTTCATGACGCTTAACACGAAACAACAACAACATGCAAGTTTTGGTATGCTGTAGCATAAGCACTGGATTGCTCACTGCAAGATCAACAGTTCAAAGACACCCACTGCTACTTGAAAACTCTACACAGGGATGCTGTGAGTGGGAACGAACTTGACAGACCTTTACAACAACATAAACTGGATGTTGTTGTTGTTATTATATGCAGTGGAGTCGGTTCCGACTCATAACGACCCTGTTACAGGGTTTCCGAGGCTGTAAATCTTTACGGGAGCAGAAAGCCTCATCTTTCTCCTGTGGAACAGCTGATAGTTTCGAATTGCTGACCATGAGGATAGGGATAGCAGCACAATTTGTAACTCCTGTGCTACCAGAGCTCCTTAACCTAAAAACTGAATAGCGTTATAGAAATGATGAAGTGGGATACGACTGTATTTAAAGTGAGTGACGTGGTTTGTGTCCAGTGTTTGCTGCTGGTTATCAACATTATCATAATGGCTGTCACTGGATCATTGATTTTGGTTTGCTTTAAAGCCTTTCGTCTTCCTTCATTAGCATTTAATTAATGTAAAATAAATATGAAATTTGGGTATATTCAGAACTTGTAAAAAGTATTTTTACCCCAAAATATTACTTAAAACATTTGAAAAATTATATTCTGTGGTTAAGAGTGCATTTATTTTACACTGTTTTGGAGTTTAACTTGATATTTTAGGAATTTTATCTTTTTTTGAGGGCACTACCAACAACTTCTATACGTTACACATTTTTCATTATGAAGTACAAGAACATTTAATTTTCTGAAATCTTTAGAATGAATCATTCTGAACAGAGTTCTCAGATGTGTTTAATGCACTGTAAAACTTTGATTATTGTGTATGGAAGTATTCTTAAGTGAAATTTGTGTTTGTTTGCTTACACAACTATACTAACTAGGATTAACCTTTAACAGTTGTCTCCCCATCTCACAACAAACAATGCTGCTATCGTTGTCAATACCACTAATTGGCCTTGGCCATAACAGTCATAGCTCCAAGTTTATTGTTGGTGTGGGATCTATTTGAGAGCGCTAGTGCAGTTTAGTAATGAACAGTGTTGGGCTTTGGAGCCAGACTTTGGGTTCAGATTCCGTCTCTCCTGGGTTCTAGCAGTTGACTTATAGCAAATCACTAAACTCACCTAGGCTTCATTTTCTTCATTTGTCAAGTGGGAGATTCCGATGACTTTGCCTCACTGTGTGTGAGTATTCCATGAGCTAACACATGGCAGTCACTTAGCATAGCGCTTAGTTCCTGGAAAACCCAGTAAGAATATAAGCTGTTGTTAGTTGTTAGCACCACTGTTTCTGTTATTTGCTGGAACAGCAGCTGCAGATAGCTATAGACTTTTTTTTTTGGTTTATAGATGCTATAACTTTCTTTTCACAGACTTTGCTATGAGTATATTTGTCTCTTCTATTTTTAATGCATCTAATTAGTGAATGGTGCCCTGAAGTGGTGCTGTAGGATAAGCACTGTACTGCTCTATCTAGCTGCTTCTTGGAAATTCTGTGCATGGTTAATACAGTCGAAACTGACATGAAGGCCTTTAACAGCAACAGCAACAGTTAGAGAATGGGTCATCCTGAACAGAGGTTACTGAATACACAGTGTTGTGTTTAAATGCGCAGCATGTTTTTGAATATTTTGCGTGGAACTATTTTTACAATGAGTGGAATTTTAATTTCTTCTAAGATTATCATTGTTGTTGCTGTTGTTGGGCTGTGGAGTCAGTTCCAATTCATAGCCATCTCATACAGGGTTTCTGAGGTTGCTAATCTGTACAGGAGCAGTTATCCTCATCTTTGTCCCCTAGAGCTGCTTTTAGGTTAGAACTGCTGACCTTGTGATGAGCAGTCCAGTGCTTATCCTACAGTGCCACCAGTACTCCTATGATTGTAGTTAACCTTTAACAGTTGTTTCTTTGAAGAAGAGGATAAGACCACCAAAGATAGAACTCAAGTGCTCAACTTGTATAAACTTAAGGAACAAGATAATTTTCCGTCATTGAGTTGCCCATGTTCCTGTTGTTACTTCTACTCAGACTTCCAGCTTAGAGCCTCTTTGTCCCCTTTGACATGCCCCCTCATTTTCCTTACTTTATTAAATTTGCACTACAGAATGGGAAGAAAATCTCTTGACTCATGGTCAGGTTAAAAAGGGGTTACTCGTTTCTTCTTTTGATCTGACTGTCAACTGGGGGAAGAGGGAAGCCTGTGAGTCTGTGGTGTAAGTAAGCTTTCAGTGGGTTTATGGAAAATTAGATTCCCAACACAGAAGGAAGAACTCTGCCAGCTGTATTCCCTGTATATGTAAAGGAGAACGTTTTTGTGTTTGCTTACACTTTTTTCCTGCTTTAGGAAAATTGGGGTTTATGTACTAGTGTCTGTGTCAAGAGTGGAATCATTTGCTTGCTGTGTGGAGGGCTTGTTGTAATAATTACCATCATCATTTTTTAGGAAAATGAATTTAAGTTGCTTTTAGCCTTTTAAGTGATTTCTGTAACTCTTGACCTTATTTATTGTATCTGATGACAAGTGATTTTAGTTGTCAATGGCTTATCAGTTTATTGTTATTACAGAAGCAGGACTGCATCTCATTCTCTTTTTTGCCCTTCTTTGTGCTGGTGGTAGGCAGTGAAGGACTCTGGGCTGCTCCCATTACAGAACTTGCTGTCTTTCTTTGGCTGATGGAGGAGCCATCATCATGACTTCCTAGTTTCTTTCCTCTTTTGTTCCATTTTTGTGGTGAACATGGGAGAGAGGTTTTACTTCCTCTTGTGCCCCATCCCCTTCCCACAGTAAATTCTTGGTAGAGTGAGAGCAGGCCATGCTCTTGCGAGGTTATTCCAGCTTCTAACAGAACAAGAATATCGGCATTATTATTGCCAAACACGTCACGTCCCAATTATGCTTTGTACTCATTGAATATATGGACAACTCTGAGGTATGTATCAACATCATTATTTAACAAATATAGAAATCAGAGGGGTTCAGGAACCTGTCCACATTCATGCTCTCAGCGGCGTAGATGAGACTGAAACCTAAGTGTAAAGGTTAGACTTTTCCTAAAGTCTTAAGAAAAAAACATTTTGGCTTTCATTCCTTTGAACTTAAATTATGAAAGATTGCAAAGATACATAAAGCTAGATAGAATTTTATACTGAACATACTGTTTTGCCATAGTCACTGTCTTATTTTTTCATGACAGCTTTGGAACAGGTCCCATAAATAATGACACTTCATACTTTAGTGTGCATATTTTTAAATAATGGCGTTTTTGTAGAGAGCCACAATACAGAACCCACACATTTTATTTGTTATTTCTCTTAAATGTGGTTTTGAATGTTGAGCAGCTCTTTGCTCTTCTAGTTTTCCATGCCACTTAGTCACTCATAACACCCTTCTGCCCTTTGAGGCCTCATTGCAGGGAGGTAGCAAACATGTAGCAAGTATATCGGACTACCAGCCGTCCCCTTGAATGTTGTCTAAAATGGGGTCACTTGTGGTGTACTGTCTTTGAGTATGTCTTAAGCTGGGTTCTGTAGAGAAGCAGAACCAGTGAAGTGTATATATAAAAAGACTTATCACAAGGAAACTGCCCACTTAGTCGTAGAGTCTGGCAGGTTCCAAGTCTGTGGGTCACCTGTCAGACTGGCAGCTTTCTTGACTCAGGTAGCTGTAAGGGCTGATGAACCCAAGGTTGGCAGGTCAGATGGCAGGCTGCTGACTCCCAGGATCAGCAGGCAGTACTGCAGACCACCGGCTCAAGTCCAGAGAGCCAGAGGTCAGATGGTGATGAGCCACATGCAGAATCCAGATCCAGCAGAAAGCAGGAAACCTCTGCCAGAATATCCATGTATAGACTGCATGGAGGCTACCCCTGTGAGGAAACTCCCTTTCTGTTGATTGGTAGCTTGCAACAACTCTCATCCTGAAGCTAATGATAACATATCAGATCTCGTCATGGGGGTTGACTGCCCCATAGTTGGCAAGCCTCTGAGAGTCATGACTCAGCCAAGTAGACAGACAACCTTAACCATCACAAGTAGTACACATATGCTTGATGTTGAAGAAGCTTTACCTGCAGGCGAAATTTTACACTTTAATCACCCATCTCCAAACCCAAACCCAATGACTTCATTGTTTCTTGTTAGCAGAACATGAACTTTTGTTATTGCAGTTAGGCTAGTAATAGAAATAATACTATACTTAGAACATAATTAGGCTAAAATAATTTCTGACTTTGTAAAAAGTCTTTTGTATTCCCCTCTCAATCAGCAGGCAGAAACTGAAAATTTATCCTTTTCACAACATTTTTTTGACTTTTCCTGTTCATAGGGAGCTTGTAAAGCAGGGGGGAGATAGAACTTGTGTGTAGAACAAGGAAACATTTTCATATATGATGGAGTATGCAAGTGCTTAGGGGATAGTGTGGTGGTGGGCAGGGGACCAGTGCTGGTTGAGTAGATAGGGGAGTGAGAAGAGGTGGGATCTGAGCAGTCCATGTAAGTAGGCATTGACCTTCAGAAATGGATATTGGGGCATCCTGTAGAAAAACACGAAGAATGAAAGTTGACTGCTCATACTTGCATGTCTTTAGATTTAGGAAATCTCTTCCTAGCGAAACTTGTCTCAAACCCACCAGATGCTCCTTGGAAACCACCCTATAAGGGTCACTATGAATTAGAGCCAACTCAATGACAACAACAACAACAACAACAATGGTCTTATCACCTTTCACCCTTTGGGGTATTCGGGATAGGGCATACTTTCTGTTACAAAGCTTCCATAGCCATTATAGGCTGAGGTATAATTTTTCTCTGGGACATTATAGTTAAATCTGATTTTCCCAAATTAGCTGTATATAATTTCCTAAATTAGATCTGCTGTAATGTAACTTTTTTTGTTGCTCGAGTTCAGTCAGTCAATCCATAGGATTCATCACAGACACATTTTTCTGAAGGTTCCTTTGTAATATAATTTGCACTATGTTTTATTCCAAAATCAGTGGAACAAAGGAACTCCGCTGTACACATTTGTTAAATCTCTGTCTTAACCCCTTGCTAATGTAATCTCTTCACAATACTTTAAAAATAATTTCCTTTTACATCAAGGAAGTAATTTAAAAAGTAGGATGCGAAAAAACATTTTCACTTTATCTTAAAACATTTAACAATTCTGACATTTCTATAGTTATTTCAGGCATCTTTGATCTCATAACCAATTATACATGAAAATTGGCTTTTTCAGGCAGACCTACCATATACATTTGTCTTGAATAACATAGGTACGTTTTCACCAAGCAGTATTCTCCCAAGCGAATTTGGTTGCTGTAAGCTTGACTAAGATGAAATATAAATTGGAGACCTAGTTAATTCTGTATAACTTTAGTTTCTTCAGTTTTCACACTGAAATGGTTGTGTGAGGCCTCTGGAATGGTGGAGGATACAGAGTAGAATGATAATTGTGACCATGTGTTAGGTTCCTGCTATGGACCTAGTAGAGTGCCAGGTGTTTGATGCACACGAGCCCTTGGTCTCAAAATAATTGCAACAAAAATGCAGTTTGTGCAAATCTGCATTTAGAAGAAATTTAGATTAAAAGAGTTAAATGACTCGCCTTCGAAAGCCAGAAAGCGGCAGGGCTGAGGTCCAGATCTAGACTTGTCTAATTCCAAAGGTTATCTTCTTCTATAATTCTAGAGTACCCATCAATAAGATAAGCTTTCATTATCTTCTGGTTTCCAAACAGATAACAGAGTTAAGAAATGCCAAGTGTGAGAGCAGTCTGCCTTTAATTTTGTGAGAGGTCGAAGAAACAGCAGATGATCCTAAGTGTCAAAGGCCAGAATAACCAGAGGGGGCTGGCATGGGGAGCAGCCAGCAAAATCCAGCTGGAGAATTTATTACTAAGGCTCATCAAGTTGATTTCCGACTCACTGACCCCATGTGATGACAGAGTTAGAATGGCCCTGTAGAGTTTTCCAGACTACTCACTATAGAAGCCAATTGCTAGATCATTCTTCCCTGAGCTGTTAGGTGGATTTGAATCTCTGACCTTTTGGCTCACAGTCCCGCTTGTACTCCATAGCTGGAAAATAGAGACACATTAAAGGAACTGTGGGAGATGAGACCAGGATAGAGAGCTAGGGTCATTGGAGACATGTCATATTAAGGCTTTTCTAAGTAAGTCATTATTGAAATTAGGTTTATTAAATTACTGCAACATCTGGATGCTAACCAGCAGGGAAAAAATTACTTGACTTCTGCCTTCTTGGATTTGCTTTGTAAAACTTAGCTCTAATAATTCGAGTCTGTGGTCAAGTCGGTAAAACTCTTAAGTGAAAGTAGACTCTGGCCTTAGGCAGCACAGAAGGCTAGATAGTTTATGGCTTGTTGCATGTTGTGTGAAGTTAATGTCTGATGACACCGCCTGCATGGTCAGCTGGAAAAAGAGCTTTGGCTTGGGGCCATTCTGATCTTGTGGAGATTCCCCACGTCAGCTCCAATTCCAGTTACGTCTTTGCAGAGATTTTTGAAGTTAGAGCCACTCTTTTGACAGCAAAATCTCCCCTTGTGTGTGTTTATCAAATGTACACACTTTGATTTTACGTGGTATGTGATCAAATTCAAGAAAAGAGAATACATCCATTTATATCATTACCATAGTCAGTAGTTTAAAACTATGTAATGATCTCTCCCACATTTTCTTTTCTGGAGCCTTAGTAGAGTAGTGGATTATGAACTGGCCTGTTAACTGCAAGGTAAGCAGTTCAAATCTAGTTGCTTCACAGGAGAAAGATAAGACTTTGTTCCTGTCAAGATTTATAGCCTTGGAAACCTTATACAGGGCTACACTATGAGTTGAAATCAACTCGGCAGTACACAACCACAATTACACAGCCATTCTTCTTTCTATCCCTTTGTCTCTCCTCCCACACCTCCCCTTCCTTCCAGCCCTTTTCTTCTTTGCATGCTATCTTATGAAATATTTTTGATGGTCAGTTAACTATAGACGTTCTGAGGGGCAGGTGACGGGCACATAGCCTTTCTACCCATTCATCTTTGGAATTGTGTGTAGGCAGGAGTGCACAGACAGAAGGAAGTATACAAAGAAACCTGAAGAAATAAGTGAGACAATAAAGAGTATCATTTCTAAGATCATTAGACTTTTTAGGTAGTGAAAGGTTTTGGAAAGTGGACTAAAGACCATAATGAGGATCTAGTCAAGATTTCTTAGCAGTGAAAGATTGGAAAGTATGGTTTTGATTACATACGTGGGGCAGTGTATCAAATTACCCACCTCTTCAAAGCAAGGCCTGCTTTCTATATAAAATGCCTTGAATTCTAGAACCTCCCCTTTCTTTTTACTCTCCTCTCCACCAATGTAACAAAATCAGATAAACAACTTTATTTATTTTTTAATGCAGGGCGGTTTTAACTAAAGTGGAGTGGGTTAGTGGGTAGATAGGTATAAACAAGCAAGCAGACTAGGTTGTCAACTTGACGCATCACTTGTTTGTTCTTTTATCTTTAGGTGGTGGTTCTTTGTCACTGACAAAGCTTTTCAGACTTCATTCCTTGCTAATGGTGTCTGGTTTTTGTTTTTTTTTAAAAACCACCTGCAGTTCTCTTTTTGTAAGAGACAAAATAGAATTCTCACATACAAAGTTTTACCAGCAGTGATTAGATAAATGGTTTTAATGTAAGGCAGCATACCATTGTTACTAAGTGCCACCTAGTCAGTTCTGACCCATGTTGCTGTCAACTAGTGCCACCTAGTCAGTTCTGACCCATGTTGCTGTCAAGTGCCACCTAGTCAGTTCTGACCCATGTTGCTGT
>NW_006408596.1:12165270-12187519 GCF_000296735.1 Chrysochloris asiatica
AGTGCCACCTAGTCAGTTCTGACCCATGTTGCTGTCAAGTGCCACCTAGTCAGTTCTGACCCATGTTGCTGTTCAGTGCCGTCGAGTTGACTCCAACCCATACTGACCCTATCTGTATAGAGCTTCCAAGTAGCAGCTTGGTGAACTTGAAGTTCAGATGGCTTTGCAGTCTAGCGCATTAACTCAAAGCACTACACCAGGTCTCCAGGTATAAAATAGTTCTATAAAAATGTATTTAGTATTTGCCGGTTTGTTAAGAACAAATTGTAAATTTAGTAGAGGAGCACTGTAGGATAAGCAGTAGACTGCTAATCACAAGAAGTCCTGGTGTGCCACTGCCAGATAATACACTGGACCACAAGGTCAGCTTGAATCTCAAACTTGGCAGTTCATGCCCACCACTTGCTCCTCCGAAACCTTATACAGGTTGCTATGGATCGTAACAGACTTGATGACACATAACAAAAACAATAACAAGCTAATCAGAAAGGCAGCAGTTCAACCCACCCACCACTTATTGGAAAACCCTATACAGGGTCGCTGTGAGTTGGAATCAGCTTGACTGCAGTTACAACAAGTAAGAAATTATGAAAATATGTGCATTCCTCTTTTCCTGGCACTTTTATGTAAATATGTGTGTGTGTGAATAAAAAATATAAACATTAGGTATTATATAGCAATATATATGACTTATTTCCTATGTAGAAGTCCTGGTGTGGCGCTGCAGGTTAATGCACCAGACTGCAAAGCTGTTTGAACTGCAAGGTTGGTGGTTCAAGCTCACCACCTGCTCCTCGGAAACCCTAAAGAGGGTCGCTATGGGTAGGAACCGACTACATGGCACTTAACGACAACAACAATTTCCTGGGTATAGACTTGTTTATGTATATATTGGTATGTGCTTGAACCCTGGTGGCACAGTGGTTAAGCATGCGGCTCTTAACCAAAAATGTCAGCAATTCGAACCTCTAGCTGCTTCACAAAAGATGTGACAGTCTGCTTCTGTAAAGATTGATGATCCCAGGTGTTAGAAACATAGCTAGCTATAGCCTTGCTATTTGTAATAGGAAAAGCAAAAAAAAAGACTGCTTTTGAGAAATTTCAGCTTGCTTTCTCTTTCTATTTTTTTGAGAAGTCATAATCTGATTTATAAATCAGGTCATAACTTGATTTATGGTGTGATGCTGCTGGATATTGTGCTGGACTGGTGGATTCTAACCACTGACCAACCAGTTAGCTGCCGTGTGCTTTATCCACGGTACCACTAGGGATCATTGCTTGGTACATTAAAAAAAACAACTTTACTGCCATTGAGTTGATTCCAACTTACAGCGACCCTATGTAGGGTTTTCAAGGTGGTAAATCTTTACAGAAGCAGAAAACCTCATCTTTCTTCTGTTTAACACCTGGTGGTTTGAACTGCTGACTTTCTGGTTAGCAGTTCATTACTTACCCTACAGTGCTACCAGGGCTCCCATTTGGTGTTGCTGTTGTTAAGTGTTGTCTAGTCGATTCCAAATCACAGCACCCCATGGGGTTCCAAGTAGTGGCTGGTGGGTTTGAACCACCAGTTTTGATGTTGTCAGTCCAGTGTTAATTCTGCAGTGCCACATCTGTACTCTTACTTGGTATTTCTTGTTGTTTGCCATTGATTCCTAGAAACACTGTATAGGATTTCCAAGTCTCTAAATCTTTTATGTTAGCTGAAAGCCATGGAGCAGCTGGAGGATTTGAGCTACTGACCACGTGGTTAACAATGCAACACGTAACCCATCCAACCACCATTGCCTCTCTATTTGTTGTTGTTAAGTGTCATTGAGTCAGTTCTGAGTCATAGCAACCCTGTATAGGATTTCCAATAACGGAGTTTAAACCACTGACTTTGTGGTTCAGACCAACCTTGCAGTTCAGTGCTTTATCCTGTATCACCACACCCAGTGTTAGGCAGATATTAATCTGTTGATCTGAAGGAGATGATATTGATAGGTCCCATTTTAATTTAAATTGTCATAGGAAGATAATGGGATCCTAACATGAAGTTGCCTATGACAATTTAATTAAAAATAGTGAGGTTGGCCCAGGATTGGGCAGTGTTTTGTTCTGCTGTGCATAGGGTTGATATGAGTTAGTACCAACTTGATGGCACCTAACAACAACAACATGAAGTTAGTGTCCTGCCAACAGAGCCATGTGTCCTGTGTTGCTATTTTGTTAGACTCACCGACACATGTAAATTACCTTAGTAAGTGGTATATGGGATGAATTAACTAGAGAAACCACAGGGCACTACATTACAGCGGTGATGTGAAGTGCATCCTGCAGCAGTGTGGCATAGGTGTTGATTCTTAGATAGCAGGCATTGAAATCCCTGTGATACTTTCGTGTAAGCGGTCAGAGGAAGAGGTAGCTTCATTCATTCACTTTGGGTATCAGACTCAGTGCACAGACTGTTTATGTGCAAGTTTACACCCACAGACTTCTACGAATCAGTTTACTCTGGCGGAGGCACTCTTTTAGGTGCCTTACTCTATTAGCTTTAAAAGACTCTGTAATAAGTAGTTGGATCTTTAGAGAACATACTCATGACTATGAATTCATCGTGAAAAACATAGTCGGTGATTTATTGATTCACCGCTACCGTGGAAATTTTATACTAAGGATGTTTTGAACAAATTTCCTTTTTTTTTTGCAACAGAGATACGGAGACCCAACTGAGTGTCTAAGTCTTCCAGAATTCTAGAAGAAGGTCTCTAGTCATTGTCAGAATTGTACTGTAGGGATTTAGGCTTTGTGGGACAGTGGTGTGCAGGAGGGAGGGGAGTTTTCAGGGACACATGAGCATCAGCTGTGCTTTCTCACCCTAGGTGAGGCTGTGGCCTTATTGATGTAGTGATACGGTATTGCCAACCATTTCCTTAATAGGAAGCACAGAAGATGGACAGTGTGATAACTTGTGTGTGTGGCAGTGGCATAGTAAGAACTTCTCAGCTCAGTCACCACCAAAGCTTGAATGCCACATAAAGAACACAGGGGCAAAGGAAAAACCAAGCAAAGATAGGCTGAGTGCACTCTGCTTTGCAGCCACCTGGCTTCTATTAAACTCTATAGCCTTGGCTAAATACTTGGAAATTTAAAGAAGGTGTATGTGTGTGGTTTCCTTTAGGCAATCTGTAGCCTGTTTTTAGAAAGGTAAAATGTATTTTTTTCCCTCTGCTTGCTTGGACATCATTTTTGTATGGATGTTTTACGTGATTGATGATCTACGGCTTTAATATACTGTCTCTCACTGTAGACGACTCATCATGGCCAGGCCTTCTCCAGAGACAGGAAGGGAAAGCCCTTTCCGCTTCCCCTTTTCTTTCCTTGCCCTGCCCTGCAATTTACCTGTCTTCCTAGAGACTTGCAAAGCAGTCATGGTGGCTGTCTAGTTTAGACCACAACAATCGATTATTGCATAATTTGATTGAAGCAGTTTAGTAGGGGAGGTACCAGCTGAGAAGAGTTAACACCTAGCGGAAGTGTAAATAAAGTTAATGTCAGCTGTTGTGGACAAGTCTGGGACCTAACTGATACACTTAACATTCCCTAGGGGGGAACTCATTTTTGCATTTCATGTCAGTGACTTACAAATGAAAATTTGCTAGTACAACCCGTTCATAATTAGGTGTGCTTTCTAAGCAAACGAAATTTCAAGTAGTAAGGGTATGCCTTGCCTAAATTTCCATGGCTCTGGTGATCATTATTTCTTTGTAGTGAACTTTTGACCAAGAAATCATTTTGTATTATGTTTTGTCATGCTTAAAATATGTCACGATCATCTTATTTTCTTTGTACGTTGATATGACAAAGTTGTATATGGCCTTAATCTGATTTGACACCAAGAGAGATAGTTATCAGGAAGACAAATACTTGGTATTTGTTAAACTTTAAAATTTATTTTCTTTCACTCCTCCAAAAATAAAAACCCCAAAATAATGGAAAAAGTAAAATAAGAAGCCCCAAAAACTACCTTTTCCAAGCAATTTTTGGACTTTTCTTTGGAACATGTACAAATGTCTACTATGTGAAAAAGTGCCTTTGCCACATATAATTAAGAAGTGACAGCAAGGGCTTTTCCACATACGTGTTTAAGTGCTTTACAAATAACATTTCAGGAGATTAACTGTAATAACCAGTCATCCTGACAAAAGGACGTGAGAATTTTTACAATTTCTTGAGGTGGTTTAGCATCTCCAGCTCTTGCCTAAATGTTTATTCTACA
The DNA here is from genome assembly GCF_000296735.1 of Chrysochloris asiatica. Lineage (NCBI taxonomy): Eukaryota > Metazoa > Chordata > Mammalia > Afrosoricida > Chrysochloridae > Chrysochloris > Chrysochloris asiatica. The sequence goes on from NW_006408596.1 coordinate 12,169,532, forward strand.
TTATGTAAACAGTGAAGAAAATAGACGGAATCTGGGCATTTCATAATCAGTGGTTAGCTACTGATGTAGTTCAGAATTAAGCAATCAACAACGATTAGAGAGTCATTTGGCTGAGAGCAAACCTGTAATTCTTTCTCTCTCTGAAGCCAGCAGAGCCTGAACCCTACAAAGCTTGTTGCTAGATAGCAGGCAATTTTGAATTCACCTGTTTGGTTTTGAGTGTAAGGAACTGTTTGACTGCATGTAATTGTGGTTAAAGATGCTGAGAACGTAGTTTTTATTTTTATAAAATACAACCCCAACCTGCCGTGAAGACCACATTTGACTTAAAAATCTATCGTGTTGTAGAATGTGAGTTTTACAAAATTGGCACTTTATTTTCATGCACATATATATACATGAATTATGTATAGTTAAACTCCAAAAGTAGTAACTAAATGAAAAGTAGTCCTGAGTCTTTTGTCTTAGGTAAAAACCAGCTATAAAACTGTTGCTTTTTAACTGTTTGGTGGTGGTGATTGTCCTTGAGTCTGTTCCCTGTGATCCTGCACAGGGTTTCTGAATCTGTAAATCTTTACAGGAGCAGGAAGCTTCATCTTCTCCTGCAGAATGACTGGCAGATTTGAACAAGCCCACCACACTACCAGGGCTACTTAATTGATAAGACGACTCATTTATTCACAAACATTTGAGTACTGACCAGCACTGCTTCTTTGTTGTCATTAAGTGCCACTGAGTTGGTTCCAATTTATAGTGACCCTGTTAAAGATTATCAAGGAATGGGAGTGCTGATTTTACAGCGCCACCCCAGGGCTCCATTATTCAGGGCACTGGGATTAGAGCTTTGCCGAGAACAGATCTTGCTTGTTGTAGACCTTTCTCTTCTGGTACAGGAAATAGTAAAGAAGGAAGCATGTCAGGTGTCTATAGTGTCCATGGGAAAAATGAAGCTGTGAAGGAGAATGGTTGCTAGGTAAACAAAGTGGTCAAAGAAAGTCTGTCTGATTGGGTGACATTTGAGCCAAGACCTGAGGGAGTTAAAGGGAGGGAATAACCCTTTTTAAGGGATCCCTGTGGCTCCACGTGGAGCATGCACTGGGTTGGGGACAGTGTGAGCCAGCATGGTGTTTGAGGATGAGCACAGGAGCAGGGAAACTGTTAGGAAGCTAATGTAATTATCCAGGAGAAATGATAGCAGGCCATGGACTAGGGTGGTCTCACAGATTGACAGTTTTTGCTGTGGATTTGTGAGAGAGAAGGGATAAAGAAAGCCCAAACGAATACATTTATAGGAAGTTGTCGGTGCATTTAGATATGGCTCAATTCCTTTTCCCATACACATAATTATTAGAAAAAACTGGGTACAAAGGGATATTTTTATTTTTATGTTTTCTTAGTGTACTTTCAGTTCTTTTTGCACATTTAATATGTGAGACTGTTTGTGTAACCCTGTTTATGGGTGAGATTTCTATGAGGATATCAAAATCAGTTTCAAGATTGTAATACAGTGTACTGCTGCTGCCACCTAATGTTTATAGGGCTTCATTTATATAATTACAATAACTAATTATGCGTCGCTTTGATATTGGTCTGAACACAGAATGTTGGCAGGTTAATTGAGGTTTATTTAAGTGCCTTCCTATTAAGTTCATAATACAGATATTTAATACAATAGTTTTGTAGAAATAAGATTGTAGTTTGAAGATTAATTTTATTGGCATCTTGATCTCTATCTGTACTGAATACAGTTCAGCAAATATTTGCTACACTTGGTCCTGTTGTCATTCTCCTTGAATGATTATTTTGTTCTGGTATGGTGCTGCAGGATAAACACTGGACTCCTCACCACAGATTGGCGGTTGGCGGTACAAACCCACCAGCCACTCTTTGGAAACCCTTTGTAGGGTTACTATGAGTCAGAATAGACTCAAAGACACTTAACAATAGAAAGATGGATAGCGGACCTTTTTTTACTTGTTTTTTAAAAAAAACAAAAAAACCCAAAGACAACCTCCAGTAAACAAATAATGAAATAATTAGCATCTAATTACAAACAGAATCATAGACATAGCTCCTATAGATAAGGAACTTACAGTCTGAGGGGTCAAATCCATGTCACAGAAATATATTAAAATTGAAGACTGTCAAGTCAAGCCTTATCTCCTGCTGAAGAGGCATGCCTCTTCCTTTGAAATCTCTTGGGTAGGTTCTAAAGTCCGTCCCCACTCAGTTCTTCATTGTTACAGAATAGGTATGTAACTTTGTGGTGGCCACTTGTTTACGGAAGGTTAGGTTTTTTGACCCGTTTTACTGAATGTCTGCTTTTCTGGGTTCTTTTGGTGATGTGATTAGTATTGGGTTGTCTCATACATGTACTTTTCCAGGTTAACTACTACCTGACACCTGTAAGACAGCAGCAATGAGCAATGAGTTAATGTTTTGTTTTGTGTATATATAGTGTAAGACTGATTCATCTATAAGAGTGGTAAATACATTCACTGCTTGAAGAGACAGGAACTCCGTTAATGAGCCCTGAAAATAGATTCAGCCGACACTCACTGACTATTTAGTGTGTCCCAGGGACTCTTCTGGAGTCCTGGTGTGGCGTTGCAGGTTAATGCGCTGGACTGCAAAGTTGCTTTGACCCCACACGGTCAGCGGTTCAAGCTCACCAGCCGCTCCTTGGAAACCCTATACAGGGTCACTGTGGGTTGGAACAGACGCATGACACTCAACAGCAACAACAGCAGCAAGGGACTCTTCTGGTGTGGCACTATTAGGGTAAGCACTCAGCCGAAAGGTCGCTTTGGACCTCATGGTTGGCAGTTCAAATTCACTAGCAACTCCTCAGAAACCGTATGCAGGGCCACTGTGAGTTGAAACTGACTTGATGACACTTAACAACCACCACAGGGACTATTCTGGGCATTGGGAACATAGCACTGAAACAGTGCAAACAAACCCTTGCCTTAATTAAACTTAAATTTTAGTAGGACCTGGGGTGGGGAGACAGTCAGTAAACATGAATGCATGTATGTCACTCAGATGGATGGGGTTGCTCTGGAGGCAAATAAAGCAGGATAAGGAGGAGGTAAAACATCCTGGGAAGTGGGGGAGTGGGCTTTTTAACTCAATTTATGCAGGTTTTACTTTAAATGATCATTTTGTTCCACGGTTAGCTGTTAAAAAAAAAAAAAAAAAGTACTGAAAATTATTTTAAAGGTCCTGCCTGTCTTTTGAAACTAGGAACAGTTCACTTCCATTTATCTGTTCCTCCAGTCATCCAGAAAATATTTAGTAAATACTCAGCAAGTATATTACTTGTGCCAGGGTGCTATAGGAAAATAAAAAGATAAAAGACAAGCTATCTGTGGCTAAAGGGTTTACAATCAGATTGGGACAATACATAGGTATAAGGTAGCTCTGTACCATAAACTCTGCAAAACCACAAGATCGGTGGTTCAAGCCCACCATCTGGTCTTCAGGAGAAAGATGAGGCTTTCTGCTCCCTGTTGAGGATCGCTATGAATCAGAACTGACTCAATGACACTTAGCAACAACGACAACATAAGTGTATAAATTTTAAGGTGAATGTTGTTATTGTTCTGTGCCGTGGAGTTGGTTCTGACTCATAGTGACCGTGTACGGGAGCAGAAAGCCTCATCTTTCTCCTGCGGAACAGTTGGTAGTTTCGTAATGCTGATTGTGAGATTAGCAGCCCAATTCGTAACCACTACGCTACCAGAGCTCCTTAAGCAAATATAGTAGAGTTATTTATCTTAAAAAAAAGTAAGGATAGCAAAACATTTTTGCTATGACATTAGGTGACAAGCTACCTCATTCATGAACTGTGACTCCTTGGTGAGATTATTGTACTGACTGCTGAAAAGCAGTATTTTCCTGAAATCCCGGCAGTCCCAGGGTTACCAATGTCCTATTTGCATGTAACTCATAGTTATGATCCATTTTATTAAATGTGATGTTTAAAATGTGAGGCATATATAATGGTTCCTAATATGATGAATTCTACGTGCTTCGTACATCAAAACATCATATTTCTACTGGATAGACATGTTAAAGATGTTTAGTGTCTCTGAAAGTATTTCTTTCCTTTTTCTAGGCTTAGAAAAGTATGCTATATGTAAGGGGACTTCAAAAAGTTCATGGAAAAGTGGAATGAAAAGATAATGGTATTTTTCCATGACCACCTTGAAACACCCTCATACTATTTACTAAGACAGCCATTTGAGTAACTCACATGAAGTATGACCTGTACCTAGCCATTACAACTGAAGTACAAATTTGACTTACAGACAAATTTCGGAAAGGAGCTCATTTGTCATTTGGGGCCTGTCTGTAAGAAAGTTTTCATTATGACACATTTTTCCTATTGAGTGTAATTTGGCAAACCTACCATGTTTTTATCAAGCATCACTTTGTGCTTTATCTTTTAGTTTATGTAGTTGGTTAGAGATACTGTACTATGTAAAATAAATCTGTATTTCAATTTTTTCAAAGCTTGAAATTCTGTCATAGTTAAAATATGCTCTATGATATTAGCGTTGTTGTTGTTGTTTAGTGCTGATGAGTTGATTCCAACTCATAGTGACCCTGTATAGGGTTTCCCAGGAGCAGCTGGTGAGCTTGAACCACCAACCTTGCGATTCAAACTGACCTTGCAGTTCAGTGCATTTACCCACAGTGCCACACCAGAACTTATTTCTGATACAAAGGACCATTTGTTAACAACAGTGTGAAAGCTTGGCTTATCATTGTGTTTTTGTTTTTCTGACAAAAGTGCAGTATCTTATTTTAGCCCAGTCTCTTCTTGTCCTCTTTGCTACAACAAAAGTGGTAAGCATTGCAGATTCAGAGAACCAAAAATGTCCTTCAAATGCATTATAATTTTGAGGTGATCTCCATTTACAAACTCTGTTAATTGCTATGAATTTCAGCAGTTACTGGTAAATTGAGCATTTGAGGTTGACTTGATTTGAAGACACAGGTTCTTTATTTTGTTCTCAGATACTAAGGAAAATATACTAAGTCAGAGATTCTAGTTATCTGCATACCTGGAACTTGTTGTGGTTTGGAATCATTGGTTTAAAGAACAAAAACAACACCCACAACAATATGTTGCAGAATAAAGCTTTCACACTTCACATTGCCAACTAGTAGCCTAGTAACCTTTGCTTGGGATTTTTTGGCACACTGTGATAAACGTCTTCGGAGAAAGTATGACTTGGCCAAGGTCAGACATGTGTTAATTAGAGGTTTCCTAGATTTGTTCTGATGGCTACAAGTAAATGTCTGGGATGGGAAGACAACAACTTAACTGACCTTCCACCTCATTGAATCATAAAACTCTAGAGGTAGATAGATGGAAATGGTAAACAAAGGCGGCAGGTGGGGTGCTCTAGTGCTGGGAGCATTCCAGTTTGGCCTCTGTTTCACTGACAGAATGGAGAATTAAGATGGAATTCCAGGGCACCTTCCAGGAGGTCTTTGTTTCTGTCACTTTACTTACAGACTGCCAACGTTTTATAGTCTTACTGTCCTGCTCTTAATTCCATATTTGTTTCTAAACCCAACAATAACAAAAAAATCCCTTAGTATAAAAAACTTATTTAAAAGATTAAAACATTTATTTTGAAATGTAGACTGTCAGTGGATAAGGAATGGGGGTTATGTCTTACAAAATAATTTTGTAGAGTAGTTTAAACAGTGGCTAACTTTTATTGTTTTGTGTAGTGGTGGGAAGGTGTTTGTTGTTGTGGCTTGTTGCCATTGAGTCGATCCCAACTCCTGGTGACCGTGTGTGTGCAGAGTAGAACTCCATAGGGTTTTCAAGGCTGTGACCTTTTGGAAGCAGAGTGTCTGTCCTGTCCTTTAAGGAACCTCTAGTGAGTTCGAAATGCCACCCTTTGGGCTAGTAGTTGAGCTCTTGACCATTTGTGTTTCCAAAGGACTCCTAGGAAGGTGTAGGAGTCAGCATTTGTTGAGCACTGTTTTGTAAGCTACAGTATTACATTTCTTAGACAAGGAAGGGAAGTCCTGGTGTGGTGCTGTGAATTAATGAACTAGACAGCAAAGTTGGTTTGAACCACAAGATCGGCAGTACAAGTTCACCAGCCGCTCCTCAGAAACTCTATACAGAGTTGCTATGGGTCAAAATTGACTTCATGACACTTAACAACAACGAACAAGGAAGAAATAATAGGAGCTTGCTCATATTCTTAAAAATACGATCTAATTGAAGGCAGGTAGCACTAGGCACATTGTGGTCTTCATCTTCATTGTACATAAGAATGTATGTGGCAGCTTTTTTTGAGAGGCTTATGTGATAATTTGGAGTGCCTGAGAATTTTTATCTAGCTTTCACATCCTATATGATCTTGATGATAGTTTTCAAAGGACAATACTTTGATTAACCCTAGTGTTACAGAACAAACCAGAGTTTTTAAATTCTAGTTCATTTGTTAACTTTAAAGCCTTGAGAAAATTATATTGTTTCTGTTACTTGAATTTCCTTACGTATAAAATGGGAATCATATTTGCTACTTACCTTATAGGATTGTTATTGATTATGAACTTTGTGCTTAGAGCATAAACAATCATTTGATAAATGAAAACTGCTGCCGTTGCTGTCATTTTCATCACCACACCACCACCCTTATCATCTCGTGTGATGTTGTTGGTTAATGCACTGGACTGCAAGATTTGTTTGAACCGCAAGATTGGTGGTTCAAGCTCACCAGCTGCTCCTCGGAAACCCTATACAGGTTGGCTGTGGGCTGGAAATGACTCCACGGCACTTCACAGCAACATCATGTACATTTCCATCAGTTTCTCAGTTAACGTAAAATCCCTATATGGCCCAACCTAGTTCATTTAAATTTGCATAGAAAGATGGTAAATGAGGGTGAATCAAAAATAAAAATCAAATAAACAAAAATGAATTATTCTGAAATAATCTTACATGTCTCTCTTCAGTTTGCCTTAAGTTAGCTAAACCGTTCTCATTCTTCAAAGTTTAATCCAAGTATATTCCTTAGAAAAACATGTCAGGCTATACCAATCCAAGCTGCTCTAATGAGCAGTTCTAAATTTTTACCTGATGTTGATAGTTATTTTGTGCCTATGCTTGTCCTTAAAATAGAGGCTTGTTGTTATAAGTTCCATTGAGTCGATTCTGACTCATAGCGACCCTCTGTAGGATTTCCGAGGAGCACCTGGTGGGTTTGAACTGCCAACCTTGGGATTAACAGTCCAGCATTTAATCCCATAGCTCCACACCAGGATTTTGAAAATATGCATATAACATGTGTTATACTGTCTGTTGTGAATGTCAGCAGTTGATATACTCTGTTTTTAATGAGTCCTGGTGTAGTGCTGTAGGTTAAGCACTTGGGCTGTTAACCCCAAGGTCAGCGGTTCAAACTCACTAAGCCACTCCTTGGAAACCTTACACAGGATCACTATGAGATGGAAACAACTTGATGGCACTTAACAACAGTGTTGTTAAGGAAAAAAATTTATTGTTAAGGCTTTAGAGAGACTTGGAAACCATTAATTAAGAATAAACTCCTTATGTTTACACGTCTCATGTAACTGCAGTACTGAAATAGCTTTATAGATTAAATGTGATCAGTGTGTATGACAGAGAGTACAGATGAACATCATTATGCCATGTTACCTGACCTTTACTCAGAAGATAAGTTTCTGCAGGTGTTGGGAATTTGGTACTGTGCTTCTGAGCTACTGTAAAACTTGCCTTTGCACAGCTTTATTGGACCCTCAGTTGGTGTGTGTTCGTCAGATCATTCCTGTGTTTTTTTCTTACTAGCTGTTGAGTGGGGGCATACCTGTAAACACAGGCACTGAAGTTCTGGGTAGTGTTCGTTTCTTATTGTTGTGTGCTGTCAAGTCAGTTCCGACTCGTAGTGACTCTGTTTAGGGTTTCTGAGGAGTGGTTGGTGAGCTTGAACCACTGACTTTGCAGTTCAAATCAACCTTGAAGTCCAGTGCTGATCCTGTGGTACTGCGCCAGGACTCTAGTGTTCACTTAGGTGGAGGGCATTCTGATGAACTCAAAGATACATTACTTTGAAAAAGAACATACAAAACAAATACACTGTGGATGTCCGAAGCATTTTCTAGAGTCCAATTTGAGAAAAACTGACTCTGCCTGATCCACAGCAGCCAAAGGGATCTTTGAATCACTGCCCACTTAAAACACTACAGTGGCTTCTTCTGACCCCGAGGACCATTTTTCAGGAACCTCGCTAAGGCTCATAGAAGTCTGTATCATTTGGCACCTGCCCATCTCATTGAGCCATCTCATACCACGCAGGACCTTCCTGCCTTCAGGACCTTTTCTTGTCCTGTCTCCTTTATGGAAAGCCTTTTCCTCACATCTCATGAGCCTGCCTTTTTTGATAGCATTTAGGTCTCAGAATAAGGAGCCCTTGGTGGTGGTATACAGGATTGCTGTGGGTCAGAACCGACTCGATGGCATTTAACAACAAGAACACAGTAGTGGCTGGAGTCTTGGTGTGTCGCTGTAGGATAAAGCACTGGACTGCAAGGTTGGTTTGAACAGCAAGGTCGGTTTGAACTACAAGGTTGGCGGTAGCCGCTCCTCAAAAAATCTATATAGGGTCCTTATGAGTTAGAAGTGACTCAGTGGCACTTCACCAACAGCAGCAGTGCCTGGTGTGATGCTGTACTGCGAACTGCAAGGGCGGTGGTTCAAACCCTACCCAGAGTCACTATGAGTCAGAACTGACTTGAATGCACTTAACAACAACAGTACTGCCTAGCATTTCATATTCACTCAATAAATACTTGCTGAAAGGATAAATTCATGAATTAAAAGCCACATAGCAAGTTTTTGCTAGCGCTGAGACCATCCTAGTTACTGTTATTATTGGTGGTGGTGGTTATGTGCCGTGGAGTTGGTTCCGACTTATAGTGACCCTGTACAGGGTTTCTGAGGACGTAAATCTTTACAGGAGCAGAATGCATCATCTTTTTCCCGTGGAACAGCTGGTAGTTTTGAAATACCAACCTTAAGGTTCACAACCCAATTCATAACCACTATGCTACAAATTAGTTCGGATTTATAGTGAACCTATGCACAACAGAAAGAAACTGCTTAGTTCTTGTACCATCGTCCCAGTGGTCATGCTTGAGCTCATTGTTGCAACTCCTGTTGTCAGTCCATCTAGTATAGCGGCTTCCTATTTTTCATTGACTCTGTACCTTACCAAGTGGGATGTCCTTCAGGAACTGGCCCCTTCTGATAGTATGTCTGAAGTACATGAGGCAAAGTCTTGAGCCATCTTTGTTTCTAAAGCACATTCCCGCTGTACTTCTTCCAACACAAATTTGTGCCTTCTGGCATATTTAATATTCTTTGTCAGTACCATAATTCAAAGGTGTCAGTTGTTTCACAGTGAGCCTGTTTTAACTGATGATGTTTAGCTTGTCCATCATCTCTTTCTATAGATGAAATCCTTTTGATTCCTAAGTATTCCATCCAGTGAAACCCATATGTGTAGCTGCTGTATATATTGTTGAGAAAAGGTATTTGCAATGAATAAGTCTTTGGTCTTGAAATTTTTTATCATATGATGTTTTAAACTTTTTGTTCTGATTTGAGTGAAGGTTTAAAGAGTAGATCATCAACAAATCATACAGCTCATTTCATCTCACTGTTAGTAATCCCCTCATGTAAGTATCATAGTCCACTTTCTCACTGTTTCATTGTTTTCATGCCTCCCCTTCCTCAACCCTTCTTAATTTTGTCCTTTTTGAGTGCTGCCTTTTTAATCTTGAATGGTTGACCATTTTGAAGTGTATACACCTCACTAGTGTTGCTGTTCCCCTATGTACCTATTACTTGACTGAAATCTGAGCCATAGGGGTGAATTAGTTCCAAACCTGACACATGATCAAGGTCATACAAAGTCTTGGTGGTCCACTATTCTTTATTCAACTAGTTTCTTGTTAAGTGCTGTCAAGTTGGTTCCAACTCATAACCACCCTGTATAGGGTTTCCAAGGCTGTAAATTTTTGCCAGAGCAGAAAACCTCTTCTTTTTCTTACAGAACAGCTTGGTGGGCTCAAACTGTCTACTTTGTGGTTAGCAGTCCAGTGCTTATCCTACAGAGCCATAGTACTTCTAATATCTGACCAGTAAGCCTGGTTGTTTTCAGTATTTTGAATTTTGTTTTACATTTTCTTCCACTTTACCTTCTAATGTGATCCCTTTCAGAGCAGTTAGTCGTGGTAACTGGGCACTATCTAGTTCTGTTCTCAGGTTCACAAAGATTCAACATTTCTGTGATCCGTTAGGTCATTAGACTAATCGTTTTCAAGCATCTTCAATTTCCATCACTTTTGTTACAGACAGAGACAAATAGTTGTACTTTAGGTGGCTGCTCATGAGATGTTAAGATCCCGGTTGTTACTGTCCAAGGTAGGCTGTAAAACAGTGTTTTTGTGGCTCATGTTATACTAGTTGACCATGGTGTCCCCAAGGTCTATAGTTCTGAGTCCCCAGGTCTAGCAGCTCATACCCTAAAGGTGTTTGGCAGTCAAAGACACTGTCCTGAGTTAGCTCCTTTATGCTTCACTTTCTTGGATAAGTTTGCAGCAAAGGTAAAAGACCCATGTAAAAATATCTTTTGTCAAACCTTTAACCCCACTCTCCCACCTGTTCAACCCATATCTCTCCATGTATATACCCACAGAGCACTATTGTTGCACACACACATACATACTTTTTATCATCAAGGTCATGTTTTCCAGTGTCATTCCTGGCACAGTAGACCGTATATATGATTGTCAGATTTAAAATGGTCAATGCCATTCCATTTCAGCCCACTGAGCCAAAAACCAAATTTGCTTCCATGTAGTCAATATTGACTCAGTATCCTCCTGTATACATTCCAGCTCATTTTCGATGATTTTCAGTTTTCCTAGGTTCATACTTTGTACATTCCATGCTCTGATTATTAGTGTATGTTTGTGCCTGACTCTTCTCATTTGAGTCATGGCACATCAGCAGATGTAGGTGCCCCAAACGTTACTCCGTTCACATTAGTAAGGTTGACTCGACTTCGAGGGTACATACATACCTTCATCAGTAGTATTTCAGGTGCTCTCCAATCTGAGGAGTTTATCTTCCTGCACTCTTATCAGTTCACGTTCCACTGCTATTCATAAGGATTTCACTGGGCAATTTTTTAAAGAAATAGAATGCTTGGCCCTTTTTCCTAGTCTGTCTTAGTCCAGAAGCTCTGCTGAATCCTGTCCATGGATGACCCTGATAGTATTTGAAACATCCAAGGCAAAGCTTCCAGAAGTATAGCCACACAAGTCACCGTAGTATGACAAGCTGACAGGTGAGTGGCAGGATCCAGGACTTCTATATCTAATAATTTATAAATATTTGCTAAAGCAATAGGCGGTATTCTAAATTGTAAATTTACTACCTCATTCTCTGATTGTATCTTGGTTTATGGTGTATTTATAATGAAATCATGTGTCTTTGAAGCTCAGCCTTTTTAATGTCAATATACCATTTCTACCTCTTACGATTTTGCCAACCAGCAATTCAAACCCTTGGAAATGCTGTACAGGATTGTTTTGAGTTAGAATCGACTCGATGGCATGGAACAGCAACAGAATCATATGGATTATGTTGCAGCACAGTGAGTGTGCAGCCCTAGGATGGATTTCTGTTTGTGAGTATGGTCCTGAATCCCTTCAGCCTGAGGCAGTGGCTGCACTGACTGCATCAGTTATCCCTTGTTGAAACTTAGTAGCAAACTTATCTGTTTTATTATGGGAAGTACTTGTGGTGAAAGTGTCTAGCACTTACATACATCATCTGTATCATTATGCATACTATTGGGGTTGTTGTTGTTATGTGCCATGAAGTTGGTTCCGACTCATAATATTGTGGTAGAACTCTGTATTTGTTTCTGTTTTGCAGAGAAAGTTAAAAATGTCTTGATTTTGTTGATAATTTCCCTTTCTAATTTCCTCTGAAACTTACTGAGCAGTTAGCCCACTGAGTCTCTTGATTGTCTTTCTTCTGTTGAGTAATATGTGCTTAACTGGTGCAGACTACCTCCGCTCTGAAATACTCATGAACATTGAAAAGTCGAACTTTAGTCTGTCTTCTCCAGGGCTTCCCAAATAGGTGTGGGGTTTGTTCCCCAGGGAACATTTGGCCAGTGTCTAAGGAGCTCTGGTAGTGTAGTGGTTATAAATTGGGCTGCTAATGTCAAGGTCAGCAGTTCGAAACTACCTGCTGTTCCACGAGAGAAAGATGAGGCTTTCTGCTCATGTAAAGATTTACAGCCTCGGAAACCCTGTGCAGGGTCGCTGTAAGTCGGAACCGACTCCACGGTACACAACAACAACATCAAAGACATTTTTTGGATATCTCAAGGGGCTAGGCAGTATGTGCTCTTCCAGTGGGTAATTGTCAGTGATGCTGCTAAACAGTCTACAATGCACAGGACAGCCCTCAGCAAAGAATGATGATTTAACCCAGAATGTCAATGATGACGAGATTGAGAAACCTATAAGCTAAGCCCACAGTGGATGAGTTTTAACATATGTTTATTTGTGTTTCTAGTAAGCCTGGTCATGAAGCCCTATTAAGACCTTTGAGCTAGTATAAATTTATCATGTGTATTTAGGTGAAGAAAAATGCCACTTTATAACATATGTATTTGGTTTTCCCTGTTTACTTCCCCCCTCCCGCCGTTTACTTTTTTAATTTATAATTTAAATTATATTAAATTATAAATTAAAAGTTTAAATGTCTTATTTTTTAAAGTGGCTTAGATATTTTCAAAGTACTTATATTGTCCAAGAATTCACATATATTCAACACCTACAGACTATAAAAGGATTGCATGCAGCTACTCACTAAATAACTGTATTGCTTGCATTGTCTGTTGTAGGGCTTCTGCAGTCACTAAATTATTAGTCCCCATACAGAACATCACAGGAAGTTGGCAGATACAATGCTCCATCTGTTATCACACCCATCAAGTGCATTGGCTCAAAGGGAAAAGGCTGCAGATTGGAGCTCAGTGTGTGAGAGGAGGAGTGAGATTCCAAGATGTTTATCATCCTTTCCAGAAAGTCCTTTCTGGCCTTTTGATGAGCTTGGCTTGCTCATTTCTAAAAAAAAAAGCCTTTCAGTTCACGATATCTTTACCTTTTCATTAGGATTTTTTAGAAAAACTAGACATGTTATCAAATACATTTATTTTTCTGAGAATGAGGTTCCCCAGGGAAATTCTTGGTTAGATTGCCTTTGAAAGTGAGCAATGGGAAATTGAAACTGCACAATCTGGATAAATTTCTTTAAAGAATAGTTGTTCTGAACCTGAACTAAAAGTAAAGCAAGTGTAAAATCTTTCTGTGTTATTCCAACGTGGTCCAGAAGTGTTTTTTCTTCTTAAATTATTCAAGTATGATCACCTTCAAAGAAGAATGCTGTGATTATTTTTATAGTTAATAGGAAATGTTTAAGCCTTTTCTTTTGAGTTTCAGACGTCTGTTTGCTTCCAGGAAAGTCATAGATGTTTATGATACCAAGGTCACTTCTGTAGTCTCTAAGATCGCTCAGACAACGCCATTGATGCTCTTGCCATTAGGCACTTTGAAGTTTGGGTGACTACCCTGGAGGTAGTATGTGCTGATGCTTCCTATGCCCTGAATAGTCTTATTTATACAATTTCTCCCTTGGCAAGTCATAATGGCTGGTTTGGGTAGGCAACATTCCAATTCCAAATTACCATCTGTATTATACTCTTTGACTTAATTTAAGTTCACCTTCAAAAGGGCAAAGTGGTTTTAAAAAAAGATTAGACAGGACTGTGTATGACTAATTGAAAGTTAGAAAGGGCCTTGCTCTTTCCAGACTGAAGGATACAAAGTGAATATGAATAGTGAATAGTTGTCTAGTCAATTTAAAAGAGCCCTTGCATTTCAGTTTCTTCACAGTTCACTCTCATTTACAAGCAACTCTGTATAATCTAGCTCAGAGTTTAGCACATTACCCCCCAAAATAGATTCATACATATTTTAAATATTGTCTCCCAAATTGAGAGTTTATGGTAGATTACCATATGTCTAAGTTATACTTGATTTAAAAACAATAAATTCAGTTTTTAGCATTTTTTGGGGAAGAATCACAAAAAGTTTGTGTCTGTGGTTAAGACAGAGATGTTTAAGACTAACTATATTGAAGCTGATTTTCCAGAAAGAAAATAACAAAAAGTTGTTAAAATTTCCACAAAAATGAATTATCTACATTTCTCTAAAATTTTATGTAAATATAATAAAGTCATTATGTAATCTTATTTTTGTTATTCCAAATATAGTGAACATTAGAGAATTAAGGATGTTGTGAATTTATAGTGATGAAGAGGCCTCATCAGTTGTTGGCTTCATATGATAAGTAAGCTCTGTGGACTATGAATCACAAGGTCTGCGGATCAAGCCTAACTACCACTCCGCAGGAGAAAGATACGGCTCTTTGCTTTTGCAAAGATTTAAAAGTCTTGGGAACCTTGTACAGGGTCACTATGAGTCAGAACAGCCTTGATGACACTTAAGAGCAACAACATGTAATACTGGTGTGGCTCTGTAGGATAAGCATTGGGATGCTAACCACAAGGTTTGTGGTTCAAACTCAACCAGCTGCTCCTTGGAAACCCTACACAGGGTCTCTAGGAGTCAGAATTGACTCCACATCACTTTACATTAGAGCTTGATGCTGTGAATTAATTATGCCAAGGAGAAGAAACAGAGTTAATCGTGTTTCTAAATGTTGTTTATTGGGATGGAAACATCATAATTTGAAATTGCTTGGTTTAATACATAAAAATCCTGAAAGGCTCACTTGATGGTAGTAACTGTTTTGAATTGTGGTACTTTATTGCCATTATTTTAGAGTATATTGATTTAATGTATTTTTTCATTATTTTCCCCTTGAGTGTCCTTTTTATTCATCATTTGTAATTATCTTGCTAATTATCATAGGTTCAAATAAGAGCTTATTTTCATCACTCCTGTTTCTATAGAAATATTTTCATGATTTAATTATGACCCTAATTGGTTTCCATGGAAATAATAAAAATCAGAACTCTGAGAATGTGTAAACTTTTTTTATAGCTATTTTGGGTAGTATCAGAATTCTCAAAATCAAATTATACTATGCTGAAAATAATGCTGGAGGAATAGGAATGATCATTTCGTGTAAATTGCCATTTGCTCGACTTGGAGTGAGTTTTAGGTCTTGGGGTGGGGTCATGGTGTGTTTGTCTCTGTGGAAGGTTGTGTGCAACGTACAGTAAGCCCACAAGTATTGACATTGCTCTTGTGAATATGGAACTTACATTCTTCCATGTGGATGAGGAGACTGATGATAAACAAATAAATGAACAATTTCACATGTGTAGTACTGGCAGCAATTAATGGGAAAGTTGTTGAGAAAGGGCTGCTACATCGATAAGATTGTTAGGGAAAACCTCTTTGAGGAGTGATGAGTTTGATCTGAGAGCTGAGAATGAGCCAGCCAGACACAAGGAAAAGTAAGGACAAAAGCCTTGAACTTATTTTGTTGGTGAAAAGGAAGGCCAATGCAATTGAAATTGGTAAGCCGGCAAGCAGGAGATGGAAGAGGTAGATGTAGGTGAGCTCAGGTAGATGTAGGTGAGCTCAGGTAAGGCTTTGTAGGCCATGGTAAGACATTTGTCTAGATAGATTATTGCTGTGAAAATCCATTGGGTCACTTTTAAGCAGATGTGTGCTATGATGTTCTTTCAGTGTTGAAAAGATCACGTTGGCTCACTTTGGAGAGTGGAATTAGTGTACCTTGAGTGAAAAGCAGGGGATCATTTCTTGCTAGATTCTTGATGAAACTGGATTGTCAACGAAACTTAACAGCAATATCTGCACTTTACAGAGTTAGTACATCTTCTGTCCAAACAACTTCTGTACCTGTTTACTACATTGTTTCTTCAGGCTGTTCTTTATTATCCTGTAAACATAATTTTTGGTGGGTAATACTGCCTTTCGGTGTATGCGTTCTTAGAGTATTTGTTATTTTTAGGAGTGTGTACTGATTTGGGTTAAATATTTGTGATCTTAGTATTATAATTATTTTAATTTTTATTTATTCCATTGTTGTTGTTTTTGTTAAGTGCTGTCAATGTTAGTTCCAACCCATAGCGACCCTGTGTAAGGTTTCCAAGGAGCAACTGGTGAGCTTGAACCTCCAACCTTGTGGTTCAAATCAACTTTGCAATCCAGCTCATTAATACACAGAGCCACGCTAGGACTCCATTTGTATTCTCTTGTTGTTGTTGTTAAGTGCTGTCGAGTCGGTTCCGATCCATAGTAATCCTGTTTAGGATTTCCGAGGAGCGTCTGGTGAGCTTGAATCGACAACCCTGCAGCTCAAATGACTTTGCAGTCCAGCGCATTCACCCACAGAGCAACACCAGGTATTTTAATATGCATTTCAAAAGCTCTGATCATAATATGTATACAATTGAATATTAACTACATATTCTCATAGTCATATATATGAAAATGAATTGGAGCTCTGGTAGCATAATGGTTGTGAGTAGGGCTGCTAGCCTCAAGGTCAGCAGTTTGAAACTTACCAGTCATGCCAGGTAGAAAGATGAGGTTTTCTGCTTCAGTGAAGATTTATAGCCTCAAAAACCCTATGAAGGCTTGCTATGAGTTAGAGCTGACTCCATGGCATTCCAACAATGTGTGTGTATGCAACTTTATATATGTATATATACATATACATGTTGTTAAGTGCCATCAAGTCAGTTCCAACTCATAGCGACCCTGTATAGGGTTTCTGAGAAGCAGCTGGTAGGTTTGAACCACCAACCTTGAGGTTAGCAGTCCAGTGCTTATCTTGCAGTGACACACATGTTGCTGCTAAGTGCTGTTAAGGAATCAGTTTTGACTCATAGTGACCCTATATAGGGTTTTCAGGGAGCAGCTGGTGAGTTTGAAGCACCAACCTTGTGGTTCAGACTGACTTTGTGGTCTAGTGTCTTTTCCTACAGTGCCATGGCTACGTCACACACACCCCCACCACCACATACACACACACACACACACACACACCCCCAAAGCATGGACCCAAGCCAAACCCACCGCCCTGGAGTAGACTGCTGCATTTTCTCTCACACAGCAGCTGGTTGGTTTGAACCACATTACCCTTTAACAGCCCAGTGCTTAATCACTGCATCAATAGGGCTCTATTTTGAAGGATAATTAAAAAAATTTTTTTGAGTCTGAGTTACAAGAAACAAAAGAATTTCCTGAGTATTCCTTCACAATGTAAATAAACTCATTTCCTCTTATGTGGCAACTACTATCCTGACTTTTCTTAGGTCTTTTATTAAAAAGTATTTTTATTATTATTACTTAATGTTTATATCTGTGTATAATGTAGTTTGCCTGTTTTTGAATTTTATATAAATGGGATCATATAGCATGCATTTTCATGAATATGTTTTCCATCATATTTTAAAATTTGTCCATGTTATTGCATAAACTTACAGTCATTTCATTTCCATGTTCTATACAGTATATCCATAAATTCTGGCCCCATAGGTGAATGTACATAATGCTTTAAGGACATTTTTAGTCTGTAAAACAAATTAAAATTGTTTTCAGATTTTTATACCCTGCTTTTGTAGTATTCTATCATTGGAATATAGCAAAGTTCATTTGTGTGTGTGTGTGTGTGTGTGTGTGTGTGGCACTGTTGGCTAATGTGCTGGTCTGCAAAATCGTTTGAACCACAAGATCGATGGTTCACATTCACCAGTTGCTGCTTGGAAACCCTATACAGGGTCACTATGGGTTGGGACGGACTCAACGGCACTTAACAACAACTCTGTGTGTGTGTGTGTATAT
>NW_006408596.1:12187897-12203805 GCF_000296735.1 Chrysochloris asiatica
TTATATATATATATATAAAACGTCCATGTGCACCTAAGCTGAGTTCCAGCTCTACTAGCTACTGCCAAACATATATATCTCTAGTGGGCTACCAACATTTTCTGGTGGAATGGTCTTGTTTCACCATAAGCCTTTCCAGTACTTGATGTTGTTACTTTAAAAGTTTTTACAATCTCTAGATGGTATTTCATTGAGATTTTTATTTCTATGTATTTTCTATAGCAAGGTATGCATATCTTGTTTTAAATTGTTATGATAGTTATATTGATTTAAGAGAATCCGTTTGATGGCTAATTAGGTAACTTTCGCTTTTCTTTGTTATACTTGATAATTTTTTTTAAACTATGGGAATAAGAATCAGTATAGTCAAACACTATAGGGACTCTCCTTCTGTAATTCACAAAGATACTGTACATTCTAGGCTAATTCTAGGCTAATTGTTGTATTGTGTTGTTAAGTGCCGTGGAGTGGGTTCCGACTCATAGCGACCCTCTACAGGGTTTCCAAGGCTGTAAATCTTTACGGGAGCAGAAAGCCTCATCTTTCTCCCGCGGAACCGCTGGTAGTTTTGAACTGCTGACCTTGTGGTTTGCAGCCTGATTCGTAACCACTACGCTAATTATCTGGAAAATATATTTCTTCCCTCATAGAAAAAAATCAAAATGGTGAATAGATTTTCATGACATTTTAACTCTAGCTTGGGTTTGGGATTTTGTGAAGAGTGATCAGATGAGAAGAAACTGGGTAGGAATTGACCTCATACACCTGTCAAGTGTTCAAACCCTATCTTTAAAGACTTTTCCACATTTGAGCGCACTTCCATCCTTGTGGCTAGTTAGATGCCTTCAAGTCAGGTCTGACTCATAGCGACCTGCGTAGACTGTCTAAGAGCAGCTGGTGGATTTGAACTGCTGACCGTGTGGTTAGCAGTCCAGTGCTTATCCTATTACCGCACCACTGGAAAGAATCTGGAGAAACTTAATTGTAAAAGCAGAAGCTTAGCCAGGGAATTGTCAGCTTTGTGCTGGGGCTTTAGGGCTTTTTTCCCTTTACCTTTTCCAGTGATTTGTGAATTCTCTTCTACAACCAGCAGATTTTTTTTTTTTTTTTAAGTTTGTTTTCTCAAAAGAACTCTCTGTAGAACTCCATAATTTATAATGGATAAAATTACAACTGAATAAGAGTGCAACTGTGCTAGGTAGGTGTAGTGTGAAGATGAAAGGAGCCAGAGACACAGAGAAGAGTCACAGTGGTGTCAGGTGTCATTTGCACTACCCCAGATTATATACCCTGTCCAAAATCACTGGGTCAGCTGACTCTCCGCTTGGATTCATTCACACCATTATGTCCCCCAAAGGACTTGAGATTTTGTGATTGAGTCCTGTTCATGCTTGATATTATTGAATTAAAAATGTTTGGCAGTGCTGGAATATTTAGGTCATTTGTAGATGTTTGTTTATGAGATGGAAAATGTTGAACATGTTAAAAAGTTTTGGATAAATACAATTTTTTTCCTGGCCATGTTTCAACTTAAAGTTTTGAGAAACTTTTATTGCTTTCCAATTGGTTACTTTTGCATTAAAAAACAAATTAATTTTGAAGGCTTGAGGGGAAAAAGATTACCTTCTATAACTAAGATTTCCATTACAGAGGAGGTAAATTTTACATTTGTGTAAGTCAGGGTGTGGTCCAGGGGAGCGCTCTCTTCAGAAAACAGTATGTGAAATTAATGTTAACGTTCCATGGTTTACTCATAGACACATGAAGGTTTGCAGATGCTTTTAAACCTGGTGTGGTAGGCCAGCTCACAAAACTATAAAATGCAACTGCTGAAAATTGGCAAGCACTTTTGCTATTTTATAAAAAGTCATTTGTTCTACTATATATATGTATATATATATATATATATATAATTTTTTTTTTTTTTTTTTTTTTCCCCAAGCTATTTTAGGTTTCATGGTTTTGTGAATCAAACTGAACTTTTTGTAGAGTTTGTTTATTTTTTGTTTTTAGTGCATGGAAATGTTTTTGGTGGGTTTTCATTATTACCATTCTTAGTGATATCAGTATGTAACTGAAAACTTTGAAAAGAGACTAATGTTCTGGTTTGTTTAATTATGTAGCGTCTGGCAGAAAAATAGTTCTAGTATTTTACGTATGCCAAAGTATTTTAACTTTTGCTTAAAATTGTTTTCCCACACCAATTACCAAATTGCTGGCAAACCCTGCAAACATATATGTATACACACAAAAGACTATAATTGTGTGGTTGTGTGGAGTAATGGTTTACTTTGTAAGCCCCATAAGAAAATTAATTTTGCATGTTGTCAATATATAATATAGCTTATGACATGTTTTCTCATTAAGCTGGGATGTTTATAGTTAAGAGTTCAAACCTTCACTAGATGCCATGGCCATGATTGATGGATTTAGGACCAAATGATAGACTGAAATAAAGTAATTATTTCCACAGCCCTGTTTTTCAAAATTACATTTTTATAGTGTTATCTTAACATAGACATCACATTATCTATTTTAGAGTGGTATTTTACTTAAAACACAAATTGTTTTGTAGTACGAGTAGATAATGAACAAAGAGAAGGAGCAAATAGTGTTGTGTAGTGCAAGTGGTTAGTGGAAAAAGTGCATCAGTAATACTGTTGAACTCTGAAGTTCAATGAAAAAATAAGTAGAAAGAACGCATACTCGTAAATAATGGCACACTCATATAGCGCCCACAGTGCACATAGGAAGCAAATGCATGAAGGAACTTTGTATTGGGGGCGGAAAAGTATAACTAATGTTCATAGTATTTGAGTAATAATATGGCAATAATTACAGTTAAAATTAAAAAAATATTTTGTGATTTGTGCCAAAAAAGAATTGTTTGTATTAAGAAGGAGGTCTTTTAATTAGGGTCTGTTTGGCATAGATGATTTGGCTGAAACACAAGCGAGTAACTCATCAGGTCTCAAGGAGATGGCACTGAGCCTGGTCTAGAGAAACCTTTGTGCACCGTTTTTATAGTAGTCTTCTCCTTTCTCTTTTCTTAATTTCCTTTCCTTCTTTTTTTGGGGGGGGGTGGGGCAGATGTTATTTTTGCTACATTTGCTATTTTAACCTGTCAGTTAAAAAATAATTACTATGTCAGTATAGCTGGCGGCTCATATAGGAAAAATATGCTGTCTCTTAATCAAAGGTGATTACAGTTTTCTCCTGTCTATAAATGTGCTTGTGTAACGAGAATGCATTAGTCTCAGCCTGATGTATGAAATGAAAGGCAGCAAGAAGCAGCACCATTGTTATCACTCCAGGCGTGTCTAATGAATCGTGTTTCCATGTTCTCTCAGTCACGCCGGAGAGTGCCCTCAGCCAGGGCTAAGCCTCCTGGAAAATGCTCTTTAAGATTATTGTAGCAAGAATGGAGATGCTGACTGAGTGGGGGTGGGGAGAGAAGGCCAAGGAGACAGCTGCATCTCAAACAGTTACAGCTGCAAGGATTACTCACTGTAATAGCAGTGACAGACAACTGTTTGAGCTTTAGTGTAAAAGGCAATTTGGGGACTTGCCCTGTCAGAATTTTAGTAGCAAGTTGGGGGGGGGGGGGGAGGTGGTGCTGTGGAGCGAGTGTATATGTATGGGTTACAAATCAGATTGTGTCTGTGCAGTGCCAGGAAATATTTGTAATGCTCTTCTTCACTTACCATTGTAGAAACCAATAGCTGAGTCATCTTGATGATAATCATTGTCTTAGAGGAAGCTTATAAAATTTCATTTTGTAACATTGAGTCATTTAAATGTAAATGCTCAAATGGAAAAGCAAAATTTAATTTTTGTGTGTGGTGATTTCTATCCTAAGACTATTGATAATTCTTGTAAATTCCTAGGCATGTAGCTTTTTCCTCTTCTGCAAGTTGCTGTTTAATAAATGATTTTAAGTATTTATTTCACATATGACATATGTATGCTCATTGAAGAAAATGTACAAAGCACGCCAAAGGGTGAAGAAGGAAAATAACCACTTAAGATAACTATTTATTTTGATGACTATCTTTCTAATAAGTCCTTTGCTTATCATATAACAAAGTTAAGAGCATATTAAGGGTGAAAAGTAATAATTATTTTGAAAGCCTCTCAAGAAGTAGCAAATATAGGGATAAAAGTTTGTTTCTCACTAGTCAGCAACACCAACAGCCATTGTGCAAGATTCTTTTTTTTTTTTTGTATGCAGCTATTAAGAAACATTGCAGCCTGGCTGTTTTTTGTAATAATTGTCCGTTGAAGGTCTTGTGCAATTTATCTAGAAATTTAGTTTTACGGTCTCCTTCAATAGTTTACTGGCTTTCCATGGAATCCTGTAATCCACTGAAATGCTAACTTGAGTCATGTCTGAACTACTACAATGCTGTGTAAAAAACTGTCATTAAAATTCTGGTTATCCTGCAGCTGACCTAGCACCCATGCTGATAGACATTCCTTAGGAAGACTTAGTATCAAAATTTTGAATCACAATTGTGCATCTCTGTCTGCCAAAATTATCAGTATTTGTAATCTTGCAAACACATGGCCTATTTTGATATGTAGCTTCTATCCCTAATTCTTATTTGATTGATGAATTGACATTGGGAAAGTTAAAATCCATTTGCAACATAGATTTGTTAAGTGATGCCAAATACTCTACACCCACCGGCAATTCATAAAATCAAAGCTCTAAGTGGGTTGAATTTGATATAACTAATACAAGTCCATTTAGTTATTAATGACTTCAAATATAGATTATACAAGGCAGTCGATGGCAGCATAACTGTGATCAATCAATGGTGGTATGTAATTGGATTTTTTATGGGTATAATGCAATATTTCAGAATTAATGTGACATTATGCTTTTATGTAACTCAAGTTTTAAGAAAGCAGATTCTTCAAAATATTGTATATATTTGTTTTTAAAGTACTACTTCATTTACTGTAATCTGTACAATTTAATTGATCAGTGTTTTCCTATTGTGTGCCTGGTGTAGTGTTTATGAAGTTGATTTAATAAAAAAAAAATTTTTTTTTTTTAAAGCCTCAGTGTGTGGGCTATGTTAACAGATAGAGATGGAAAAAGAAAGAGAGTGAGCAAAGTATAAGCAAAGCAAAGGATTCAGAGCTGCTCTATCTTAGCAGTTTGTCATTGAACAGTGAAATAATAATCTTGTTTCGTGTGCCTTGCTTTAATCTATTTGTATTTGTGGAGTTTGGAGCAGAATTTGATTTTCAGTCACTTTAATGGCTGAATCAGGAGTGCCATCCCTGAAGTGCTCCTCCCCCTCTAATATTTGCAATGGCCAATGTGCTTACTGAACTCAATGTTCTGGATAATAGGTTTCATTAGTTTTGGTGCCTGAGGTAAAAAAGCAGTAGGTGGGAGTAAGAAGTGTTTTTGATGTCTAGACGTTCATTTCAGCTGTTGCTGCAATATGATACATTAAAAGGAAATGTGTATCATAGCTCAGAGGAAATATGTATTCTTTGAAAGTAATTCTACTTTTAAACTGTATAAGGCAGAGTGACCTGAATCCTAAAAGCATGTGCTTGAATTTCTTCAAGGTTTCACCATCTTTATGTTCTTCCCCTCCCAATTCTATTCTGCCTCCCCCATTTTTTCTCCTTTAAGTAAAATATGTCAGATTCATTTGTCGAATTGGAAGAGGTATGTGTCTAAGATCTCTGCTGGGAAACACAAAATCGTTGAACTGTATGCCGCTTTGATAGTTTGCCATATTGACTTTTTAACGGAATCTTTTTTGTATGGTTATTCTTTCGAAGATGCTTATTAAATGATTCTGCAAGGAACCATATTTTGCAAAGTTGAGTTTTTGTTTTATAATTTGTGAGAATTTTGAAAATTATTTGGGCACTATGAAATAATTCCACTCCTGGTATGGTGTGCTATAGGTTCAGGAATGGACAGGGAACCAGCCACTAGTTGACAGTTCAAATCCACCAACTGCTATATAGGGTCACTATGAGTTGGAACTAACTCCATAGCAATTAACAATAATAAGCATTAATTACTGCTGTTAACAGTTTTTCCAACATTGTTTCTGTGCTAAAGTACATTTATATCTAGCAATTTTTACAGTTTAAATATTTGATGATACAAGGATTTGTATATGAAAAAAAAAAGATTGTCTTGCTGTTGTTAAATGCTGACTCATAGTGACCCTAAATAGGGTTTCCAAGACTTTAAATCTTTGCAAGAGCAGAATGTCTCTGCTTTCTTCTGCAGAGCAGCTGGGGGTGTGGTGGTGTGGGAAAGGTTGGACAATAGCAATTTAAACAAATTCTGATTTTATCTTTTCCAATTTATGTGAGATAACTTTAGTGCCAAAATACTTTTTATTTGTAGGCAGCTGCATTAGTACCTACTTTTACTTTTCATTCTTAATCTGGCTATAATTGAAAAAAAAATGCAGAAGAATGTTTCAATTTGGGAATTCTTTGTTTGGGTTGACCCTTGACCCTGTTTTTTTCTGAGGATACGTTTTAGTTAGGTCTCTTGGTAGTATTTCCTTTTCTGAGATCATCATCAGAGTTTTAGACAAATTCTTCCACTATATTCATTTAGTTCGGTGAGCATAGTGATAGTTTCTTGATACTTTAACAGGGGAACTTCAAAAAAAATTGTAGAAAAATGTAATTAAAAAACCGTGGAATTTTTCCATGATCTTTTTGAACATCTCTCATAAATAAGCGTTGAAGTTGAAATTCCATAGAAATGATCAAAAGAATCAGCAAGACTTTCTTTTTGTTCTTTATTTAAAAGGTGGAAACAGCGTATACCTTGGGGATACTATAGATTTCATAAAAAGTGAGCCTACACCTGCAGGCCATCTGACAAACTTCTCAGCAGTTGCTTTTCTTCTTAGTGTACCTTGAAAGAAGGGAAATAAAGTAGTAAAGACCATATCAACTCATTTATGGAAACTTAAAGGAGTCTTGGGTGTGGCACTATGGATTAATGCACTTGACTGCAAGGTTGGCGGTTCAAGCTCACCAGCTGCTTCTTGGAAATCCTATACAGCGTCACCATGGGTCAGAAACGACTCGATGGCACTTTAACAACAACAGAGTTAGGCTAGCTACTTTTCTGGCTACAAAAAACATGCAAAAAAAAACAAAAACAAAAAAAACAAAAAAAACCCAGCAAACCCAAAATACAACAGATGAATCTCTATGTCAAGCAAATGAATTTATTGCTTTGAATTTTACCTTGCTTGTGTATATGTGTTTGTAGGTGGGGAAATGTCAGATAAACAAGTTCAAAAAGCTAATAATGTGGCTTATGTGACTTAATTATGGAATTGTACATGGATTGCAAAAGCAGTTTCTAATGTTATTTAGAAAACCTTACCATAAATGCAAATTTAGATACAAAGGGACATTGAACTTCAGTGTTGAAGTTTCTAGCTAGTTCTAGTCAGCAGGGTGGGAGGTTGTAGGGTGGAGAATTGTGGGCTAGTGGGTATATCATGAAATCTAGAGTAAAAAATTAGCTTTTGAATCTCCTTTTTGCTACTAACCATATTTACTGGATATAAAGAGATTTTAGATCGAAAGCTAATCCCAGTGAAATTTGAAAGATATGTGCACATAATATCAAATCAACTAAATACATATTTATTAAATATCTGAAATAGCTTAGTTACTGTTGTTAAGTGGCGTCCAGTCAGTTCTGACCCATAGTGTACCTGTATTAGGATTTCTGAGGAGTAACTGGTGAGCTTGAACCAACTTTGTGGTTCCAACAGACTTTGCAGTCTAACTCATTAACCCACAGTGCCACACAGGGACTCTGTCCTAGTTACTACAGCTATGAAAATAAAACTGCTTCCCTTTGAGGTGTTCCATTAATAGAATTCACATATTTACTATCTGTGAGAGTTGTTATGAAATGTACTTGGACATGTTAGGCTGCCGAGTATGACTATCCAAGACGGTGATGCCAGATTCTTGGATTTACTAATTATGCAATCATGGATAAATAACTTAATATTTTTAAGCCTTAGTTTTCTCATTTATACATCGGAGATTGTAATAAACTATTTGTAACTCTTCTTAGTTGAAGACTAAGGAACTAAGTTGATTAAAAGAATACTGGGAAAAACAGAGGGAGTGGAAGCGAATACTGTTGAATGATGATGCACGGAGGAGATTGCAATCATTGCAATGAAACGATGGTGTAATGCTGATGTTCTCCCATGTGAGCTATCACTCAGTTCACAGTAATACTAATACTTACACTAATAAAAGAATATTGGGTGCTCACTGTATTAAGTGTTCTTTTAGGATCAACCCACTGCTGTCAAGCCAATTCTGACTCACAGTAACTGTGTAGGACAGGGCCGAGCTGCTCCATAGGTTTCTGAGGCTATAGTTTTCCTGGAAGGCGTCTGCCACAGCTTTTTCCTGTTGAGAGGCTGGAAGCTTCAAATCTCTAATCTTTCAGCTAGTAGCCCAATACGTAATCCATTGCAATACAGAGCACCTTCTTTTTGGATCCCCAAACCAAATCACTGCCATTGAGTTGATTCCAACTCATAGTAACTCTGTAGATTTTTCAAGACTGTAGATCTTTATGGGATCAGTTTGCCTCATCTTTCTCCCATGGAGCATCTGGTGGGTTTTAACTGCCGACCTTGAAGTTACCATCCCAACACTTATCCCTAGAGCGCCACCAGGATTCCTTCCTTTAGGGTCAATACTATAATCTTGGGGGAGCAAATGGTTCCATAGGATAAGTGCTAAGTCAGTGGTTCAAACCCACCAGCTCCTCTATGATAGAAAGATGAGACTTTCTGTTCCCACCAAGATGTATAGCCTTGGAAACCGTACACAGCACCACTATGAGTCAGAATAGACTCAGTGGCACTTAACATCTGCCAGTTAGGTTTGATGAGAAGACTGCTGTCACCACCAAGCAGCGGCAGGCACTTGATCGTGGCAGCCTGTGTGATGGCTAATGCAGACAGAAGTCTTCCCCATCCGTGCTCCCTGTGTCAGAGAGGACGTGCAGGAGCATGAAGCTGCAGAACACCACGGGAAGCTGCAGAACACCACGGGAAGGAGAAGAGCAGTAGGGTTTTTTTTTGTGTGTGTTTTTTTTCTAGCTCCTGTTAGGGGATTTCATCTTTGTCCCCCTACCAGAATTCCTGAAATAGCCAATTCCCCAATTACGGGGAGAAGTCAGATCCTAGGTGGCTAAAGAGAATGCTGGATGGCATTTATTCTGCCTCCTAGTCTGTGGAAGAGATCACCTTTCCTCCTATTCATATTTTGTGCTTGGCTCAAAGTTTGTAATGCAGAGGAGGAGAGCCTCAAAAAATGAGAAAGATGATTTTCTGGCTAGAACCCCAACTTTGATTATAAGTTATTTTATTGTGATCATTTATAAATCCAAGTTCTTTTTTGTGTTGGTAGCTATTTTGCAAAGTGTACAATGTGGCTTTTGCCTTTCCATGGTTTTCATGTCTATATTGGCTTTTAGAGAGCGGTAATCTTTTAATTCCTCACTCCTGGCCGGGAACATGAGGCACACATCATGAGAAGCTGTTATCCAGAAGTCTGCTATTATGTTGCAAAAGTACCAGTGTGGTGTTGTTAAGTTCTGTTCAGTCTGTTCAGACACAGTGATTCTTTGTAGGGTTTGGGAGAGGTAGGTTTGAACTGCTGACCTTGCAATTAGCTTATCCTATAGCACCACATTAGTACGCTGTTGAACACCAGTATTGTTGTTATGTGCCATCGAATCAGTTCTGATTGATAGTGATCTTGTACAGGGTTTTCAAGGGGCAGCTGGTGAGTTTTGAACTGCAGACCGTGTGGTTCAAACCAACTTTATGATTGAGTGATTATCCTACAGCAACATACAAGTATATGAAGTTGTTGTTGTCGTTGTTGTTGTCATGTGCCGTGGAGTCGGTTCAGACTCATAGCGACTCTGTACAGGATTTCCGAGGCTATAACTCTTTACGGGAGCAGAAAACCTCATCTTTCTCCTGCAAAACAATTGGTAGTTTCGAACTGCTGACTGTGAGATTAACAGTCCGATTTGTAACCACTATGCTACCAGAGCTCCTTATTTTGTGAGTTTAGAGATTCATTAAAGCATACATTGCACAAATGTATTTGAAAACTTCTGGAAATTCTAAATAGTGAAGTACATAAGAAGGGCTGTCCTGATTTATGTTCTTGTTGAGCAGTAATGGGCACAGAAGCAAACTGGCCTATGTATTTATTATACTGCTGTTATCCGGCTCACAACAAGTAACCTTGTATGACAGAAGAACTGGTTTTCTTGGCTGTAATCTTTACAGAGGCTGATTGCAAGGTCTTTCCCTCACACAGCTCCTGAGTGGGTTTCAACCCCAACCTTTCTATTAATTAGCAGCCAGATGCTAAAGCATTGTACCACCAGGGCTCCTTCAATTTACTGTTACTATTTTGCGCTAGTGACCTTATAGAACTGCTGTGCCTTAAGGTTTCCTGGGCTGTGATCTTATTATTTTTTTTCTTATACTATAGGCAGTAAATTAAAAGTTAATAAATTAGTGCTTTCTTCTTAAATTTATAGCCAGAATTGATGATATTTGTAGGATTGGTTAATCCTTGTCCACATGTGTTGACTTATGGTAAAATTATGACATTTTAAATGTACATACAAGTCCAAGTCCAAACATGGTATCTATTTATAATTACTTCTAATGACATAGGTTGAAATTTTTGCCCATTAATTTAAATGGTAATTCACAATTTTACTATGGTTTTTTAAAGGTTTAGTAACGGTTTCTTAAACATGAGAAACGTAATGTTGAGTGATTTCTGGTGTAGTTCAAGTTATCCCTGTTGTACAACAACAACAGCAGCAGCAAGAAGCTGTCATATCAACATACATGTGACAGGTTAGTTTGGGGAAATCAGATAATTAAGGAAATAAAAACTGTGCAGAAAATAAAAACTTTTCCTGCTTTCTTGACATATGAATAAAA
The DNA here is from genome assembly GCF_000296735.1 of Chrysochloris asiatica. Lineage (NCBI taxonomy): Eukaryota > Metazoa > Chordata > Mammalia > Afrosoricida > Chrysochloridae > Chrysochloris > Chrysochloris asiatica. The sequence goes on from NW_006408596.1 coordinate 12,198,928, forward strand.
GAAATACTTGTCATTAGACACATACACTCACAAATCCATAGCTACAAAAGCCATGAATGTAAATATTATTGTTTTTGTTAATTGCCATTGAGTCAGTTCCAACCCATAGTGACTCTGTATAGGGTTTCCGAGAAGCAGCTGGTGAGCTTGAATGCCAACCTTACAGCTCAGACCAAGTTTGCAGCCTAGCGCATTAACCCTCAGTGCCATTCCAGGATCATACATGTATATGAGTGTATATGTATTTATACAAACAGTAGTTTATTAAGGAAATGGCTTACAATTGTAGAGTCCCAGGTCCTCAGTGGAAGAGAGAGAGCCTTTCCCATTTGTCTGTTCTATAGGGAGTAGGCCACACCCTCAAGAAAACATCCCTTCAATTAATTGGCTGCTTATACCAATGATTAAAGAGTTAACGATGTCTGTTAGGTTTCATCACCTATGGAATTAGTGTATCTTAATTGCCAAACCACTGAATCCTGGCCTAGTCAAGTTGACGCAGAACCAAAAAGAAATTGTCGATATTTAGCCATTTCAGGGAGTAACATATGATCAAGAACCGATGATCTTAAAGGAAGAAGATCCATCTGCACTGAAGGCATTGGCAAAAAGCAAGGCTCGGGAATTGACAAACTATAAGTTGAATTCTTTCAACAAATGGATAACCACTGGAGATGTTCACTTATGTCAAGAATTTTGGAAGCTTTTTGGAAGATTTTGGAAGAGTTTTGGAAGAACCTGGCCAACTGACTGAAAAAGATCCATGTTTTGTGTCCATTCCAAAGAGAGATGACCCAACAGAATGTGGAAATCATAGAATGGTATTATTAATGGCACATGCAAGCAAAATTGTGCTGAAAATGATTAAAAAAGGACTGCACAAATACATAAACAGACAACTGCCAGAAACTCAAATCAAATTCAGATGGAGACGTCATTGCTGATGTCAGATGGATCTTTACTGAAAGCAGAGAATACCAGAAAGATGTTTGCTAATGCTTTATTGACTATGCATAGGCTTTCTACTTTGTGGATCATGATAGGCTATGGAGAACATTGCAGAGAATGAGTTTTCCAGAACACTTAATTTGCTCATGAGGTAATTGTACATAGAGCAAGAGGCAGCCATTAGAACAGAACACAGGGATACTGAATAGTGTAAAATCAGGAAAGGTGTACACTAGGGCTGTATTCTTTCACTGTAGGATAAGCACTGGGCCACAAAGTCAATTTGAACTACGAGATCAGCACCTCAAACTCACAAGCCATACCTTGGAAACCGTATACAGCGTCACTATGAGTGAGAACTGACTCCACGGCACTTAACAACAACATTCAGTTTGTATTCAACAAATAATCCGTGAAGTTGGATAATGTGAAGAAGAATTTGACATCAGGATTGGAGGCAGGGTCATTAACAACCTGTGGTAGGCAAATTATATAAAATCTTTCTTGATGGACGCGAAGAGAACTTAAAATACTTACTGCTGAAGATCAAAGACTACAGCTTTAATATGGATTGCACGTCAGTGTCAGAAAAAAAAAATCCTCCCTACTGCACCAATAAAATAACATCATGATAAATGGAGAAAAGATTAAAGTTGTCAAGGACTTCATTATGCTTTCATACTCAAGGAAGTAGCAGTCAGAATTTTAAACGACATCTTTCAGTAGGTGAATCTGTTGCACAATACCTCTTAGATGTGTTCAGGAGCAAAGATATCAGTTTGAGGGGTAGGGTATGCCTGACCCAAGCTGTAGTATTTTCACTTGTCTCATATACATGTGAAAGTTGGACAATGAATAAGGAAGACTGAAGAGGAATTGATGTATTTGAGTTATGGGGTTGAAGAATATTCAGGATACCATGGGATTCCAGAAGAACAAACCAGTCTGTGTTGGAGGAAGTACAGCCAGATCTTCAGAAGCCAGGATAGGCAGACATTGTTTTGTTGTTCAGACGTATTATCAGGAGGTACCAGTTCCTGGAGAAGGACGTTATGCTTGGTTAAGTGGAGGGTTAGCAAAAAAGAGGAAAGACCCCAATGAGATATATTGGCACAGTGGCAGCAACATTGGGCATTCTCCCCCAAATCATGTCCTTAAAAACATAAAAGAGCATATCCAAATTTTAAAGAAATTTATGTAACTGACCATTTTGGAAATCGTTTTCTTTTGATTTGCTCTGCACACATATTTGTAACTTTTGGTATTCACTTGTGACATTCTTGTTAAATTGGAATAGAAGTTTAAGAAACTGAGTATGTGACACTACTTGGTAGACAGACTACTTTGAGAATCTGAGCAATTTAAAATTTTGAAGGAGCAGGTTGAAAGGGAATGCCATGCTTCATCTTTTAAAATCAGAACACATTATCATCTTCTGTACTAAATAGTTTATGACTTTAGGCAAGTAGATGTCTTTCCTCCATTTTCAGTGTGAGATTATTTAAGTTATTTGAATTAACTCAGTAACTTTGCTTTAAAAACATTTTTTTTTTTAATTCTCACTTTTTTAAAATTTTATTTACTTTTCACCCAAGTTAACACACATCTACCTTCCAGCCAATTCCCTTTTTAGTGAGGCTTTTATCCCGAAATAACAGCAATAATAATGAGCAGTGAAATACTGTTTCCCTTGTAGTAGGAGAGTTGCATGTGACATGCATGATTCCTGTTTCTAAATTACTTGAAGTAAGCCTGTGAAATAACTGCGTGCCATTTCAGATTTTCGTTACCACTTACTAGAAAAGTGATTTTAGTATTAAGTTTTTATTGGGAAGCTCTGCTTACAGTTCTTTTTGTTTTTGCTTTGATTGTTTCAGTCGTGGAGGAAGGACTCTGGGAAAACGGCCTTTCCTATGAATGCAGGACGCTGCTCTTCAAAGCGATCCACAATCTGTTAGAAAGGTAAGGGAAGGAGTAGCATGCCACTGGTGTTGAGACACCAAGTGTAAGTATGCTGCTATATACTCTGTTGCCAGAAATTCTCATGAGCAATCATATACTGTTATTATATAAGTGCTATTATATTACAAAAATCGGTTTCTTTTTGTATTGATCTTAATTTGAGCTTGGAGAAAAGTCTTAGAAATAATACAAAGACTTCCCAATTATACCAGATTCACCAAAAGTGCTTCTTTTCCCTATTTGCTTTATCATTTTCATGTGCACTTTCTCTCTGTGTCTTTCTTGGTATTTGTGTGCTTATGTGAATATTTGTATGCTTTTTAAAAATACTTAACCTTTAAACCTTTGAGAAGAATTTTCAGACTTAAACTGATGTTCTTTTTGTACCCCTAAGTTTTTCAGTGTACATTTCCTCTTACATCCTCTTAATATACCCACAGTATAATTTTGAAGATTTAGCAATTGATCACTGTTAAAAGGTTCTCTAACCCATAGTTAATTCAGTTGCACTAGTTATTTCTTTTTCACATAATGCCCCCAAATTCTCATCCATGGTTATATATTATGTGTAGTTTTCATGTCTCCAAATCTATACTAGTTTCTTCGGGTTTCTTTCTTACCCCTTGACATGTTGATGTGTTTTCAGGCCCTATGTTTTATATTTAATCCTCACTGGCTTTAGTGGTTGGTGTGTAAATTTGAATAATACTGCTATTAACTGGGTTTCCCTGTTGTTGTTGTTATGTGCCGTGGAGTTGGTTCTGACTCACAGCGACACTATATACAGGGTTTGCAAGGCTGTAAATCTTTATGGGAGCAGAAAGCCTCATCTTTCTCCCATGGAACAGCTGGTAGTTTCAAACTGCTTACCTTGAGGTTCATAGCATGATTCATAACCGCTATGCTACCAGAGCTCTTTGGGCTTCCCTGTAGGCTCATGGATATTATCCTTTCACAGCATTGTACCTCATGACTGATCTGGATATATTCTTTTTGACATTGAATGCAACACCATTCCTCTTCAATTTGTCATTCCCGATATGGTAAACCGTGTGGTTGTCAGTTTCAAAATGGCTAATACCAGTCCATTTCAGGTCTCTAATGCCGGAGATATCAATGTTGATGCATTCCATTTCATTTTTGACAACTTCCAATTTTCCCAGATTCATACTTCGTACATTCCATGTTCCAGTTTTCAATGGATGTTTACAGCTGTTTCTCTTCATTTTGAGTTGTGCCCCATCAGCAAATGAAGGTCGTGCTGACCTTTCTCCCACCGGCTTTATTCCATTTGCGTCATCACAGTCAACTTTACTTTGAGGAGGCAGCTCTTCCCCAGTCGCATTTTGAGTGCCTTCCAACCTGAGGGGCTCATTTTCCAGCACTGTATCTGACAGTGTTTCTCTGCTCTTACAAGGTTTTCAGTGACTAAATATTCAGAAGTAGTTCGTCGCTCCTTCCTAGTCTGTCTTCATCTGGAAGCTCATCTGAAAGCTGTCTACCATGGGTGATCCTGCTGGTATTTAAAATACCACTGGCATAGCTTTCAGAATCACAGCAACTCACAAACCACCACAGTATGATAAACTGACAGACCAGTGGTAGTTTCAAGAGGTAGCATTTGATCAAGAGCCAATGATACTGAAGGAGGAAGTCCAAGGTGCATTGAAAGAATTGGCAAAGAACAAGTCACCAGGAACTGATGGAATAAAGATTGGAATCTTTCAAGAAACTGAGGCAGCACTGGAGGCACTCACTCATCTATGCCAAGAAATTTAAGACAGGTATCTGGCTGACATATTGGAAGAGATCCTTATTTGTGCCCATTCCAAAGACAGGTGACCCAGTGGATTGCGGAAATCATCGGATAACCTCTTTGATATGTCCCATGCGAATAAAGTTTTACTAAAGGCAATACAGAAATGGCTGCAATCATACATTGACAGAGAACTTCCAGAGTTTCAAGCC
>NW_006408596.1:12204070-12215001 GCF_000296735.1 Chrysochloris asiatica
TGAGTATTCCGGAACACTTAATTGTACTCATAAGGAATCTGTGCATGGACCAAGAGGCAGTTGTTCGACCAAAACATGGGAACAGTGAATGGTTTAAAATTAAAAAAGGTGTGTGACAAGGTTGAATTCTTTCACCATACTTATTCAACCTGTATGCTGAGCAAATAATCCGAGAAGCTGGGTTCTGTGAAGAAAAACGTGGCATCAGGATTGGAGGAAGACTTATTAACAACCTGCGATATGCAGATGACACAACCATGCTTGCTGATAGCGAAGAGGACTTAAAGCATTTACTGATGAAAATCAAAGAGCACAGCTTTTGGTATGGATTACATCTCAATGTAAAGAAAACAAAAATCCTCACCACTGGACCAGTGAACAACATGCTTATCAACAGAGAAAGGATTGAAGTTGTCAAGGACTTCCTTCTCTTCTTGGATCAACTATCAACACTCACGGAAGTAGCAGTCAAGAAATTAAGTGACGTATTGCATTAGGCAAATGTGCTGCACAAGACCTTTTCAAAGTGTTGAAGAGCAAAGATGTCAGCTTGAGGACGAAGGTGCACCTGACCCAAGTCATGGTATTTTCAATTACCTCATATGCATGCAAAAGCTGGGCAGTGAATAAGGAAGACCGTAGAAGAATTGATGCTTTTGCATTATGGTGTTGGAGAATATTGAAAGTGCCATGGACTGCCAAAAGAACCAATAGATCCGTTTTGTAAGAAGTGCAGCCAGAGTGCTCCTTGGAGGCTAGGATGGCCAAACTTCGTCTCTCATGCTTGGACATATTTATTGTCAGGAGGGACCAGTCGCTGGAGAAGGGTATCATATTTGGTAAGGTGGAGAGTCAGAAAAGAAGAGGAAGACACCCCCAATGGGATGGATTGGCCAAGTGGCAGCATTGATGGACTCAAGCGTGGCAACAGTAGTGAGGTTGGCCCAGGATTGGGCAGTGTTTTGTTCTGCTGTGCATAAGGTCGCTATGGGTTGGTACCAACTCAATGGCACCTAACAACAACAACAACAACAACATTTTTATATAATGCTTCACAATCTGAGACAGATTCCTCATGATTGTTGTTACGTGCCGTGGAGTCGGTTTCACCTCATAGCAGCGACTGTGTACAGGGTTTCTGAGGCTGTAATCTTTATAGGAGCAGAAAGCCTCATCTTTCTCCTCCAGAACGGCTGGTAGTTTCAAACTGCTGACCTTGAGGTTCGCAACCTAATTAATAACCACTATGCTACCAGAGCTTCTCATGCTTTCTAGTAGTACCTATAAAAACTGCCTTCCCGCAGCACTCTATATACTCAGCTGGGTTTGAGAATTCATTACAACCTACACACAGAAATCAAGCACCATGCTCAACATTACAGGGTTTATTAGGGACATTTACAGGTTACAGTTCAGGTTCAGAAATGCTCAGGGCACAGGTGGTCCAGTCAGGATAACCTCTCTTCAGCCATGCTGACAGGCAAACCACTCTCTGCCCTGGCAATGTTACAAAGCTCTTTTAGGACTGATAAAACCTACGGGACACAACACTTGTCCATAAGCCTCAGCTTGAAGGCACTTGCTCTAACTACACGAAGCAGTAAAACTAGCTCCTCGAATTAAGTGTCTGGAGGTAACCCATTCTGCAGGCAAGCCCCTTGCCTAAAGCTTGATTTGCTCTGTGGACTGGGATTTTACTGGCTCTGGATTGTGCTGCTGTGGTGTCTTTGCCTCTCCTCCAGCATCACAGCTTTCTGTCTCTGATTCGTGGAGGTTCAGTGCACTGGGATTTCAGGGTCCAAAGGATACACTCCACTCCTGGCTTCTCCTCTTTTCCTCTTTAAAAGTGGTGAGATTCTCCCCTTTCAGTTTGTGAGGCAGCTCATTTTATACCCACATATAAAATGTTTTAAAATGTTAAAAGTTTTTACAATCACAATTAACTCTGTTAACCACTCGCAGCTGAATCATAATATTCCATCAGTATTTTTCCCCATCTTCTCATACCCAGACCTGTTTTTTGTATTTGATAATTTACATGGGGGAACATCAGTTTTACACTCATCCTGTCATATTCATTTCATTGTAATGATTACAATCTCCTACATGCTTCATCATTCAACAATTTCTTTTCTTTTTTCTTTTTCTTTTTGGATGTGCATCCAAACACTCAGGAATATACAGTCATTCAAACAGCCAAAGGGCCCACCCACCCTGCAAGCCTGACCCCAGCCACTAGCACACATCCCCTCTCCCTCCATGAGTCTAGAGTTCTCAGCTGCTCTGTCTCTCCATGTCATCATCTCTGCCTCTATCTCTGGTATCACCGTTTCTCTGGTGGTAGGGCCCCATATTACACTTCCTCACTTCTCCATTGATGGTCCCAGGGTCCTCCACTCCAGAACTGTAAGACTGTAAGACTCACCCCTTTTTGCTACCAAACTTCTACCTTTACAGTTGCGACAATTGCAATTAGTCATGATAACAGTTACTCTCTATTGTCCACATCTCTTTTCACCAGACCTGTCTAGACAGCATGAAAACCACTGAGTTGGGTATTCTATCTTTCCCTCGCACACTCTGAATCAAAACTCCCTCTTGAAAACTTGTAAGCCAGTCACTTCGTGCCTTTACAGCCCCCGTGCCCCCCATTTTAGGTATCCAGTGTCTTAAGTTGCCAATTCCTATCAATCCTGTGTACAGAGGGGATGGTAATGACCTTTGCTGTAAAGATTTTTTTCCCCCTCTTGGTTGGTATTTTAAGCTGCTACATCCATTAAGTGTAAGTCAGGTGTATCAGATTGTAGTGATTTACACTTGTTCTCTTTAAAAAAACAAAACAAACCCACTCCCCCTTTTCCTTCCTATAGTCCTAGTGTAGTAGTGTAGTGGTTATGAATAGGGCTGCAAACCTTAAGGTAAGCCATTTGAAACTACCAGCTGTTCCGCGGGAGAAACATAAGGCTTTCTGCTCCAGTAAAGATTTATAGCCTTGGAAACACTGTACAGGGTTGCTATGAGTCGGAACCAACTCCATGGCACATCCCTATGATAACGAGTCAGGTTCTGAATATCCAGCCATTGAAGCTAGGTCCAGTGGGCACCATCTGTAAGTTTGTGTGCCCTTGTATATATCCCCTCACTTCATATCAGCTGGACACTTCACTCTTAGCTCTAGGCCTCCGTGGCCATGCCCTTGTCCATGGGGTCAGGAGTCCCCAAGTCTCACCGTACTCCAGGTCGATGGGGGTCTATATAATTCTGTTGCTCTCAGCCCAATTGCGGCTGTTCCCCCACTTCACTCACCAGTAGACCAACATGGTCACCAGCAAGCTTACATGGCTGCTCGTGTATTCCCTTTGAGTTTCAGTCTTGGGAGGGGGCTTGTCCTGAAGGGACTTGATTGCTTGCCTTGTTGACTCCTGAGTGAACAACTTGCTTGTTCTTGTAGTAGCCAATCAGATTGCCTTTTTTTTTTTTTTAATGTTTTATTGTGAATTATGTGATAGTTTACATGGGAGAACGTTAGTTTTACATTCATCCTATCGTATATCATTTCATTGCCATGGTCACAATTCCCTTCATGCATCATAAACCAACCAGAGGGTATACCCTGCAAGCCTGCCTCCTGGCCGTGAGCACACAATCCCTCTCCCTCTCTGGGTCTAAAGTCCCCAGCTGCTCCATCTCTCCACGTCATCTTCTCTGCGTCCATCTCTGGTGTCACTGCTTCTCTGGGTAGGCTCCTGCTCTCTGCTCTTCTCCCTTGATGGTCCTAGGGACCTCCACTCCTAGACTGAAAAGTTAATCACTCCCCTCCTTGCTACAAAACATCAACGTTTACATTTCCAACCCTCACTATCAGTCCTGATAACAATTATTCACTTTTGTATCACAAGAAACCTTTCCGCATTTTATTTAATCAGCCCCGCTTAGACAGATTGGATACTACTCAATGGAGATTATACCTTCCTCCATGCCTTCTGGATCTAGGCTCCCTCTTGAAAGCTTGTAAGCCCATCACTTCCTGCCTTTGTAGCCCCCCCACTTTGGGTAGCCAGTGTCCTAGTTGCCCATCCCTGTCTACTCTGTGTATGGAGGGAGTGGGAATGATCCTCGCTGTAAAGATTTGTTCCCTCTTTTGAGCTACTGCATCCGTAGGTGTAGGTTAAGTTCATCAAATTGTATCAGATTACTCTTTTTTTCTTATTTCTTCTAGTTGAGCTCTGATCGTCCAGTCATTGAAGCCAGGTCAAGTGGGAACTATGCAGGTGTGGGTGTTCTGTGCATATGCCCTCTCTTCTTATCAGCTGGATGCTTCACTCTCCACTCTAGTCTTCTGTGACTATATCACTGACCCTGAGCCGAAGAGTCCCCAGGTCTCACCAAACTGCTGACCAACCAGGTCTCTACCTGTGTTCACAGGCGTCTGTTGAACATTGTGGGGCTTAGTTCGCAGCTTCATTGCTGTTTTTCCTCACTTCCCCTTATTGGTGACGAACGTGGTCACCAATCAGAACGTGTATTCCTATTGAGTCTTAGATTGGAAGGGGGTTTGCTATGAGGGTACCCGACCACTTACATGCCTTGATGGCTCCTGGGCGAGCAGACTGCCATTTTTGGTTTTGGTTTTGGGTTTTCCTGCAGGTCTGTTCCTCTGGCTGCTCCAGGCTGGTCTGCTTGTCTTTTCAAGTGGGAATTTCCCCTCTCAGAAAATTCTGGATTATGATTATGATTCCACCTAAGGTCTTATACCTTACAGAGGCTCTTCAAGAAGCCTCTTTCACTGGGCACGTTCTTGCACCTTTTTTAGGTTTTCCAGTAGGCTGAAGGTGGGCTTATATGCTTTCTATAATCATGTTTCCGTATATTCCTTTCTATCCCCCCAAGTGTCTATTTTACAATAGTAGGCAAGGGGAACAAATAATCATAAGACAATCAAGCATCTTAACATTATTTTCCCTCTTTTACCCTGAATGGTGCTTTCTGGGGGAAATAAAATGAGAAAGAACAGGTTAGTTAAAAAAACTTGTATAGCAAAATCTTTGCTGCATGTCTTTTTCTGAGTCTCTATATATAGTACTTTAAGGCAATTTGGATAAGGAACTCTGGTAGCGAAGAGGTTACGAATCCGGTTGTGAACCTTAAGGTCAGCAGTTTGAAACTACCAGCTGTTCTGTGAGAGAAAGATGAGGCTCTCTTGTTCCCATAAAGATTTATAGCCTTGGAAACCCTATGCAGGGTCACTATGAGTTGGAACCGACTTCACGGCGTACCACCACCACCACTACCACCAAGCTAATTTGGGTCATATTACTACAAAAACAAATAAAATGAAACAAAACACAAGTACACTCAAATTCCTTTTAGGAAATGTGGACAATTTACTGTTTCCATAATCCTATGTCAGAATAAAGTTCTTAAATCTGTATAGTAATCACTTCATCTTTAAAGGAATATTTTTTCCTATAAAATTTTCGATGTATCTGGAATGAGGTACATACGTGTTTTTAAAAAATTGTAGCTCACTGTGTTGAGTTTTGGTGTTATGATTTATTCTTGAAATCCTAGGGAATAGTTTTACTCTGTCCTATGGGGTTACTGTGAGTTGGAATTGATACAACGTCTATGAGTCATGAGGCAAGGAAGATTTTGAATAGTTCCTTCTTCCTTGTCCACAGAAAACTGGATCATCCTATATATACTTGCCAGTTTGTTCTCCCTGTAGCTTAGACTATTTGTAGTAACTGGTCTCTTCAAGGAGTTCTGGTAGCGCTAAGTTCTGGACTGCTAGCTACAAGGTTAGCAGTTGAAACCCACCAGGCTCCATGGGAGAAAGATGAGTCTTTCTGCTCCCCTAAACATTTACAGATTTGGAAACCCTATGCAGGATCGCTATGAGCCAAAACTAACTTGATGGCACCTAACAACATTTATATGTTAATGACCAAATATTTTTGAGATATCATTTGTTATGGTATTCCCAGAAGTTTTATTTTGTACCTTTCCATTTCTGTTCTGATAAGATTGACTTGCTTTCCTATTGTGGATGGATTTGAATTTCTGGCATGAAAGCTAGAATTGAGGTTCTTGAACCTATTTTTAGGGAATGTATGATTTGAAGAGTGTGTTTGTGGTTCCTTAACTTTAAAGTTTGTTCATTAACAAAGCTTAGCAGCTTGTACAAGTACCTTTTCCTTCTTGTCTTCCTTCCCTTCTTCCCTCCTCCTACCTCCCTTGCCATAAAGTTATGTTTAATTAAAAGGAAATTCCATGTACTACCTTGAAAAGCCCTCGCCTATAGCTATGCAGCAATCATTTAAATCGATCTTTTTTCCAAAAGGCAGCATTTGCTAGTGTATACAAAATGATGAGTCCCTGCAGGATCTTAAAAAAAAAATACTGTTTAACTGAAGAAATTAAGATAACATTGTAAATGTCACACAAATTTTTTTGTTTTGTTATTGATTTGGTGATGACTTTGTACTATATTAATGCTGTGTGAAATATTCGGTATTCGAGGTACTAAACCTTCAAGTAGAGTCACCATGTTTTACTTAGTCATTCTTCCTGCACTGCTTTGTTATTTGCATTTAAATATTTTTATATGTCTAGTCAATGCTGTCTGACCATGATTAAAAAATCCACAGAAAACTCCTTTAATTACTACATACTCAAAAACAGCATTTTTGGTAAACATATCAGACAGAAGCTTACATATTTGGCTTTAATTTGATACATCCTGCTGAGTCACATCTTTCTAGAAGGCCTTGTCTTTGCTGATAGGTATTAAGTTCTGCCACTTCACTCTGTGACTTGAGCCAGTAACTTCACCTCAGTGAGCCTGGTTTTTCACCTGTAAAATGGAGAAAGAGTGTTTTTGATTAACCAAGTATTATTTAAGGGCTTAGATAGGAATATCAGTATTTTTAGAGTTGGACACAGCATTAAAGGGCTCAGTTTATCTATCTGCCTAATTCTGGAATTGCATCCTTTTAATGTGGTCACCCAGCCTCTGCTTGAATCCTTCTGATGACCTGACACAAAGGGGTCCTTTGCGTCTTCAGATAGTGCTGTTGTTAGAAAGTACTTACCCTGAGCAAAAATCTGTGTTCCTGTAACTTCATTTCTCTATTTTAATTCAATTCCTTGGTCCCATATACAATTTATCTAATCCTGTTGTTTTCATGTGGAGTCCCAGTGTGGTGCTGCAGGTTAATGCGCTGGACTGTAAGGTTGGTTTGAGTCGCAGGGTTGGTGGTTCAAGCTTACCAGGTTGGAAATGACTCAAAGGCATTTAACAACAATTTCCATATAATGATCTGGCAGCCTTGAATTTTTCCTTACATTGATTATTCTTCTGATATAATAGTAAGTTCTTCCAAATCTTGACTCACAGTTATAAACTCTGAATGGTCAATAGTTTTTTGTACCCCTTTGCAGGTGCTCAGATTTGTATAATGTGTCTCTGTATGGTTTGGGCACCAATGAGTATAAGGTATTTCCCTCTTCCTAAATATTGTTATTCACGCAGCCTTGTTAGATGTGTTTGGGGTGTGTGTATGTGTATTTTTGTGACACTATGGATCAAGCTCCACCACTTGTCTGTCAGTTTGTCATACTGTGGAGGCTTGTGAGTTGCTGTGATTCTGAAAGCTATGCCACCGGTATTTTAAATACCCACAGGATTACCCATGGTGGACACATTTCTGATGAGCTTCCGAACGAAGACATACTAGGAAAAAGGAAAGACAAACTACTTCCGAATGTTTAGTTGCTGAAAACCTTATGAATAGAAGAGAAACACTGTCAGACATAGTGCCGGAAAATGAGCCCCTCAGGTTAGAAGGCACTCAAAATGCGACTGGGGAAGAGCTGTGTCCTCAAAGTAGAGTTAACGGTGATGAAGCAAATGGGACCTTCATTTGCTGATGGGGCACAACTCAAATGAAGAGAATCAGCTATAAATATCCATTAATAATTGGAACATGAAATGTATGAAGTATGAATCTAGGAAAATTGGAAATTGTCAAAAATGAAACAGAATGCATAAACTTGGATATCTTAGACATTAATGAGTTGAAATGAACATTAGTGAGCTGAAATGACAACCACATGTTTTATTATGCTGGGACTGACAAAGAAGAATGGTGTTTCATTTATTGTCAAAAAGAACATACCAAGATCAATCATGAGGTATAACGCTGTCTGTGATAGGATAATATCCATACACCTACAGGGAAGAGCAGTAAATACCACTATTATTCAAATTTACTCACCACCCACTAAAGCCAGTAAGGATGAAATAGAAGGATTCTACCAACTTCTTCAATCTGAAATTGATCAAACATGCAATCACGATGTGTTGATCGTTACTGGTGATTGGAATGCAAAGCTTGGAAACAAAAAGGGAGGATCAATAGTTGGAAAATAGGCCTTGGTGATACAAATGATGCTGGAGATAGCATGATGGAATTCTGCAAAACCAATGATTTGTTCATTTCAAGTATGTTCTTCAAAACAGCATAAAAGATCACTATACATAAGGACTTCACCACATGGAATACACAGAAGTCAAACTGAGTACATCTGTGGCAAGAGAAGGTGGAAAAGCTTCATATCATCAGTCAAAACAAGGCCAGGGGCAGATTGTGGAACAGACCATCAATTGCTCATATGCAAATTCATATTGAAATGGAAGAAAATGAAAACAAATCCAAGAGAGCCAAAATACGACCTTGAATATATCACACTTGAATTTAGAGATCATTTGAAGAACAGATTTGATACATTAAACACTAAAGACTGAAGACCAGAAGAGTTGTGGCATTACATCAAGAACATCATACAGGAAGAAGCAGAAAATCATTAAGACAATAAAGAAGGAAAAGATCAAAATGGGTATCATAACAGACACTGAAACTTGCTCTCCAGTATAGAGATGCTAAAGCAAATGGAAGAAATGAGGAGAGGTGCAAGAGATGAACAGAAAATTTCAGAGGTCATCTCGAGAAGACAAAGTCATATAACAAAATGTACGAAGATCTGGATCAGAAAATCAAAAGATTTTGACTTACTGTAACCATGCTCAGCAGTTTTCAAGCTGAGGGAACTGAAGAAAAAATTTAAGCCTCAACTTTTGTTATTGAAGGATTCTCTGGACAAATTATTGAATGATGCAGAAAGCATCAAAAGAAGATGGAAGGAATGGACAGAGTTACTGTACCAAAAGGAAATGGTTGATGTTCAACCATTTCAAGATGTAGCATTTATTTGATCAATAGCCAATGATACTGACGAAAGGCTTAGTGTAAGGTTTTAATTGAAGGAATTGACAAAGAACAAGGCACCAGGAATTGATGGAATACAAATTGAAATATTTCAAGAAAAGTGAGGCGGCACTGGAGGCACTCACTCATCTATGCCAAGAAATTTGGAAGACAGCTATCTGTCCAACTGATTGGAAGAGACCCGTATTTGTGCCATTTCCAAAGAGAGATGACCCAGTTGAATGCAGAAATCATCGGACAATCTCTTTGATATCCCGTGCGAGTAAAGTTTTACTAGGTAATACAGAAACAGCTGCAAGCATACATAGACAGAGAACTTCAGAGGTTCAAGCTGGATTCAGAAATGTGGATATCATTGCTGATGTTCGATCATCTTAGTTGTTGAAAGCAGAGAATACCAGAAATATGTTTACCTGTGCTATATTGTCTATGCAAAGGCTTTCGTTTATGTGGGTCATGACAAGCTATGGACAACATTGCAAAGTTTTGAGTATTGTGGGACCCTTTGTTGTGTTCATGAGGAGTCTATATACATGGACCAAGAGGCAGTTGTTTGAACAGAATGTGGGAACACCGAATGATTTAACTTTTAAAGAAAGGTGTGTGACAAGGTTGTATTGTTTCACCATACTTAGTCAATCTGCATGCTGAGAAAATAATCCAAGAAGGTAGATTATATGAAGAAAAACATGGTATCAGGATTGGAGGAAGACTCATTAACAACCTGCGACATGCAAATGATACAGCCTTGCTTGCTGAAAGTGAAGAGGACTTACTGATACTGATCAAAGAGTTTAGCCTTCGGTATGGATTACATCTCAATGTAAAGAAAACAAAAATCCTCACCACTGGACCAATAAACAACATTCTTATCAACAGAGAAAAGATTGAAGCTGTCAAGGACTTCATTTTTCTTGGATCAACTATCAACACTCATGGAAGCAGCAGTCGAGAAATCAAACAACATATTTCATTAGGCAAATCTGCTGCATAAGACCATTTTAAAGTGTTGAAGAACAAAGATGTCAGCTTGAGGACTAAGGTACGCCTGATCGAAGCCATAGTATTTTCAATAACCTCATATGCACGTGAAAGCTGGACAGTGAATAAGGAAGACCGTAGAAGAACTGATGCATTTGAGTTATGGTGTTGGAGAAGAATATTGAAAGTGCCATGGGCTGCCAAAAGAACAAACAGATCTGTGTTGGAAGAAGTGCAGCCGTAGTGTTCCTTGGAGGCCAAGATGGCCAAACTTCGTCTTTCATACTTTGGACATATTGTCCGTAGGATCAGTCACTGGAGAAGGATATCATGTTCGGTAAGGGAAGTGTCAGAGCAGGAGAGGAAGACCCCCAGTGAGATGGATTGGGAAAGTGTCACCATCAATGGGCTCAAGCATGGCAACAGTTGAGAGGTTGGCCCAAGACAGAGCAGTATTTCCTTCTGTTGTTCATAGGGTCGCTATGAGTCGGTACTATCTTTTTTTTTTTTAATTAAGTGTTTTTATTTTGCATTGAGTGAAAGTTTACAGGGCACATCATCAGCTTCACATTCAACCATTCATATAGCTTGTTTCGTTACATTGATTATTATCCCCACCATATATCATCAGTTTACAGTGTTTCTCTCTATCCTCTTTAG